>NC_056725.1:783218732-783402337 GCF_019279795.1 Protopterus annectens | reverse complement strand
GCAGCGGGACTCATTGGTTTCCCCTTCCCTTGGCCTTATCTACTATATCCACCATGGATTCTGGATCCAGTTCCAGACCCTCTTGTCTTACCCAACAGGCACGGTTCACCTGGATATCTCAAACCACAAACTAGCAGCACAGTTTCTCCAATTTCTTTAATAGCCAGACAACCACTGCTTTCTTCCCCTGTCCATTCCATACTTTTATCATTGCATAAACCTTCAGCTAGGAAACTTTACAGGAGTAAATGGAAAAGGTTAATTTGTTGGGCAGAACAAAATCAGATAGACCTCTTCTCAGCTCCAATTCAATCTGTTCTGGAATTTTTGGCGAGTTTATTTAGAGTGCTAGTTCATCAACTATTAAAGTCCAACTTGTAGCAATCTCTTTCTTGCAGGATTTCAAAATTCTTCACTGGCTTCCTCTAAACTGTACAAGGTCTTTTTGAGAAGTAAACTCCTGCTAAGACCCCCCCCCCCCTTTACAAAGTCCAGACACCACCATGAGATTTAAATTTGGTACTGCTAGCCTTAATTCATTCTCCCTTTGAACTGGCAGCTAAATGTGATCTTTAGTTCCTGACCTGGAAAACTATCTTTTTAGTTGCTATTACATCTGCTAGAAGAATTTCAGAAGATCTAGCTTCATCTCCTAAGCCTCCATATTTGATTTTTCATACGGATAAGGTCATGTTACATACCAGTGCTTCCTTCCTTCCTAAGGTGGTAGAATCCAACATCAACCAATCCATTAACTTGCCAGCATTCTTTCCAAAATTTGCAAATAAAGGGGAATATATATTGCAGTTATTGGATGTTCATAGACAATTATGTTTCTGCCTCACAGAACGAAAGAGATTAGAAAGACAGATCAACTATTTATTTCCTTTGTACATACTAAATTGGGTGAGTCAGTTACAAAGGTAACTCTAGCTAAATAGTTGACAGATTGCATTTCATTTATCTATAGCAAATTGACTCTCCCCTTACCAAAGCCTTTAAAGACTCACTCAACCAGATCTATGGCAACTTCTTTTGCATTCCAGTCTAGAGCTTCTATGGATGATATTTGTGCGGCTGCAACTTGGTCAAATCCTCATAGCTTTATCACTTATTACAAAGTAGATCTGGTCTCGAGGGGAAAAGCAGCCTTTGCCTCCGCTGTACTCAGGAATATCCTTCCTTAGAGTCCACCCAGGATTTTAGGTAGCTGGGGACTCTGTCCCATTAGTTGAGGAATGAATGAAAATTGACAACATCAGGTGAAGAAGTTATGTACTCACCATAACGTTCCATCTGTGTTGTCCATTTACATTCTTCCTCGACTCCCCATCCACCAACCCCCACCATTTTTAATGACCGACTTCTGTAGGAACGAGAGGCTTTAAGGGCACCACTGTCCTTTGTGTTTTATTCCAGTTATGGCATATCATAATAGTCTTCCTGTTAAGCAGCAAACAAGATTTGAGAGATGTTAGGGGTTAGTGCATTACGGATAGGAAAGGATTTTGAGAGTTTTTGGAGGCCATGAGCTAGTGTAACAGCTGAGTTGGAACAGAGTATAGGATCAGAACCCATTAGTTGAGGAAGAGTGAAAATGGACAACACCGATGGAACTTATGGTGAGTACATAACTTCTTTTTATGTAAAATTATTTGGTTAAGTTTAATTTTGCCTTCCTCAGTTCAGAACTCGCGCCATCTAAGAAATTTCTTCTGAGTCTCAGAATCTGGTGCAGAACACAGTCGACATTAAGTTTAGCACAGCCCAGCTATGGAAAATCAGATCTGTGATCCTGAGGGTACTTCTGGTTCTGCCTGAAAACTGGATTTAGTAATGAGAGTTACAGAAATTAATTCTGTTTTATTTCAATATATGTAGAGATCCAATTGGAGGCTTATCACTACTGGGGAAACATTAACAACCCACTCTATTTGGATTTCTTGAAATAGGTACCATAGGTACCACTGTGACGATATCCAGTCAGAGGCTGGCAGACTTAGAAACACAGCTTGATTTTCTTGAGCAGAAGAGCTATACAGCAAAAGGAGAGAGCTTGAAGAAAAACTTATGATTCTCTGTTTTTTTCTCCCAAGAGAATGGAAGGATCATATCATCCTATCTTTATACGTGCTCAGCTGAGCAGAGTGGTCTCTTATTCCCTTGGAGGACATTAAGATAGTCACGCATCATATTTATGTGAAGTTGTTCGAGCTCGCCATTTGTTCTTACACACGGGTTCGGAGCCGATGCCTCGGCTCCGAGTCGGCCACATTCCAAGCTCTGGGTCTAAGAGAAGCTCGAAGCACAGTCCCTATCCCATGATCCTCTCCTGCTAACCCTCCAATCTAGTTTGCCGCTGCAACAGGTCTCATCGTCGAGTGAGAGCTCGGGCCAGTATCCTTTTTTCTATAAAAATGTTTTTATATATATTTCTAAACAGTTAAAGGTTTTTTGTTATTATCAGTATACTGTGTGTGCGTGTCAGGTTAAATTCGTGTTTAGATTAGTGTTAAGAATTTGTGGGAGCAGCTGCTCCTAGGTCTTAGGCCACTAACTTCTGTCAGGGCTCTGTCAGATTTTCTCTGTTTAAATTACTTTTTCTATTAGCATTTAACCTTGTTGATAAATATTTACCTGTTTTGTAAGGTTAGTTTTGTGTGTGTATATATATATATATATATATATATATATATATATATATATATATATATAGATGTATAGTGTTTCACATATTAATATTGCAGACTATAATTTCAAGTCAGGATCAAGAGGCATTGGAAAAATGTCAGAAAAAGCCAAATCTGGATTTAAGCGTTGCCAGTGTGGACAGAAAATGTCCATAACTGACAACCACGTTTCCTGCATCTACTGTCTAGGCCCTCTCCATCTTCAGGAGGACTGCTCCATCTGCCACTCATTTAGTGGCAGAGTGATGATGGAAAGAAGCAGGAAACTTATTGAGAGGGGTCTCCTGAAGCCGGAGGTTCAAGAGGCATTGGAAAAGGTAGACCAATCATCGAAGTCTTCGAAGGGGTCGAAGTCTTCGAAGGTGTCTGAGCCCAGGACATTGGCTCCGCGTACCTCTGTTAAGATTCGGTCGCCGGCTCCACAGACCTTGAGCCGAGCATCGAACTGCTGCCTCGAGGCGAGGTCCAGGTTTTGGAGCCGGTGTCAGAGGTACTACCTTCATCGATCCTTCGCTCGGTGACCTCTTCGGCCCCTTCGACCCGTTCCTCCAGACCACTATCAGACACCAATGTGGATCGAGTAGTGCAGAAGCTGATGGAGAATACGGCCTTGTCCAAACTAATTGCAGTTTCGTCCCAATTGGTTTCGAAGCTTGAAACCCTACCTTTTCCATCCATAGATCCTCCTTTGAGACCCATCGAGTCATCGGAGCTGAGAGTCGAGGATCTGATGATTGTTGATTCCCCGGAGCTGAAGCCTTCGTTAGTGCTTTTGGCTCCACTGACCTCGACACCCTCGGTACCCATCAAGGGGTCTCTGAGCCGACAGTCTCTCCTCTGTTTCGGGGGGGGTAGAGTCGAACCGAAGTTTTGGTTCCGACTCTTCCCCTCGGTGCCTCGGCGCAGATTAGTTCGGCTCTGTCCTCTGGGTCGGAACCCATGGTTCCGGGCCCGAGGAGGATACCGGGTTCTTCGGAACTGCTGGAATCCTCAGCCCGGGGGTCCGGTGCCTTCGAGACCATGAGGAAGGTTTTGTCTGTTAAGACATTCACATCTTCAGATTCCTCTTCTCTCTCCCCGAAAGGTCCACGTTCTGTTTCTGCACCACCGGTCCCCACTAAGCATAGAAACCCAAAGCCTCAGTCAACCCCAGAGGGTGAACCCTGCTCCTCGGAAGCTTCACCAGATGCCCCCTCTGATGAAGTCCCGAGGAAGAGATTGTGCAAGAGGGAGGCACCTTGATTCCCCACAGGAATCGCTGACATCGGACACCGACTTGGATGAGTCAGAGGGGTCCCCACGGTCCTCCTCCGAGGATGTCTCGTTTGCCGACATCCTGGAAATTCTTAAACAGAGGGGTGGCTGGCAGTCACTTGCCCCCACTGAGGATGAGTCAGTGTTGCTGAAGGCTTTTGGGGCTCAACCTTCCACCTCCTGGGTAACTCAGCCCTTTGACGAGTTAATGGATTTAATAGCTCGAAGGGAGTGGGAGTCCCATGACACCTTGGAACCAGTCCCTCGGAGGCCTAATAAGTACATCACTGCCCCCCAGGATAAAGCGCATCTCACCAAGGGAGTCCCAGTTGATGCTATGGTGGTGGTGGCGGCCACCAAGAAAGAAATGTCTGAAGCATCTTCCTCTGTTCATCCTCCTAACAAAGACTCTAGGACGATGGTCAGGTACGGGAAGCGCATTTGTAGTTCAGCGACTTTTTCCATGCGATCGCTGAACTACCTCACCCATTTTACCCGTCTTTAGAGAGATTTCCTCAAAGAATTGGGAGATACTCTACAGGGTACCACAGATGCTGCTGTCTCAGACAAGGTGACAGCACAGCTCAGTACCCTAAACTCTATCGTTAACTCATCCATGCGGCTCATTTCATGTGCAGCCGAAGGATCGAGTAGGGCTGCAGCTTCAGCGATCGCTCTGAGGAGACAATCCTGGATGCGCCTATGCTCCTTTGCGGAAGCCTTTAAGTCTTCCTTTACTAATGCCCCTTTTGATGGCTCCTCCTTGTTTGGGCCCAAAGTGAAGGAGACGCTCACTAAGTGTGAGCAAGAAGGAAAGACCCTGTCTGCCATAGGGGTCCGTTTTTCTGCCCCTTCTAGACCATACCCCAAAGGGGAAAGAGGTGGAAAAATGTGGTTCCGGAAGACTCAGGGAGCTTTCCAATCCACACCTAGTGAAACCCCCTCCAGAGGCAGAGGAGGGGGGAAGGAATGGAAGACGCCACCCAGGCGGCAGAGGAGGTCCGCAGAACCAGGGCGACAGGGATAGCATCCCTGGTAAGCCCTTCCAGCACTCCTGACTTGAGGCCCGGCTGTCCTGCTCTGGAGGCAGTCGGGGGTCGCTTGGCTTTATACCCAGAGGCCTGGCTAAATCTTACTTCAGATTCCTGGGTAAAAAGCATAATAACCAGAGGGTACAACATCCCTTTCTTAAACAATCCCTCCATCCAAAAAAGATTCCCAGATGTTCCATCCAATCTGAGGGATCAGGCAACCATAGAAATACAAAGGCTGTTAAGAAAAAGAGTCATCCGGCCAGTGCTGGTGGACCAAATTGGATCTGGAACTTACTCAAGGTTCTTTGTAGTTCCAAAGAAAACAGGGGACTGGAGGCCAATACTGGACCTCAGCAAACTCAATACCTTCGTGAAAAAGGAAAAATTCCGGATGGTCATGCTACAATCGATCCTTTCGTTTCTTCAAACGAACGATTGGATGTGCTCTATAGATCCCAAGGATGCGTACTACCACATAAAAATGTCCAGGCCATCCAGAGATCACCTGTGCTTCCGACTGGGAGCCAGTCACTTTCAGTTTCGAGCTCTGCCCTTTGGCCTCACCCCAGCCCCCAGGGTGTTCACCAAGTACATGGCAGTAGTGGCGTCCCACCTGAGATGACTAGGATTCCGGGTGTTTCCATATTTAGATGACTGGCTCCTTACTGCCACCACCAGGCATCACCTATTGCAAGCCAGGGACTTATACAATCAATCTCTTTTCCCGTTTAGGCAAAACAGTGAACTTCGAAAAATCTGCCTTCTCGCCCTCACAGCATATATCATTCATAGGAGCGGAATTAGACACTACCTTAACTCTGATCAGGCTTCCCCAAACAAGAGTTTCAGCCTTAAGGGAACAGATTTCTGCTCTTCTACAAAACAAGAGAGTCCCCGCTGCACAGGTCTTGAAAGTATTAGGCATGATGGCAGCTACCCTTATCGCAGTCCCCCTAGAGAGAATGCACATGAGGATCCTGCAGTGGCTACTCTTCACACAGTGGTCTTACCAACGGCTACCATTGACACACACCATCCTGCTCATGGAGTCTTGCAAGCGGGATCTTCAATGGTGGATGAACAGCCACGAGCTTACGATAGGCCGCCCGTTCGTGCTCCCCCCCCATAGCCATAGTGACCACGGACGCTTCCCTGATAGGGTGGGGGGGGGGTTTCAGGGGAGAACAGTTCAAGGCGAGTGGTCGAAAATAGAGTACAACCTGCACATCAATGTCCTGGAGTTGAGAGCAGTGTTCCTGGTGTTGCAACACTTTCACGACTACTTACCTCCGGGAACAGTTGCAATTCAGACAGACAACATGTCAGTGGTCTGGTACATAAACAAACAAGGAGGAACCAGGTCTTACCCCTTATGCAGAGAGACCCTGAGAATCTGGCAATGGGCTGTGTCCACCGGACACTTTCTCATAGCAACGCACATCCCGGGGACATCCAGTGTAATAGCGGACAGGTTGAGCAGAGCCATCCTGTTACCTCACGAGTGGTCCCTCAAAAATCAAGTAGCGGAAAGGATTTTCTGCAGATGGGGCCAGCCTTGCTGTGACCTTTTTGCATCCCCCCTGAATGCCAAATGCAGAGGCTATTTCACCCTTCTTCCCCCTCTGGGAGCCGCCCCCAGGAACGCATTTATGCACGATTGCCCCCGGGTCTCCTATATGCTTTTCCTCCTGTTCCACTAATCTCGAAATTTCTGCAGAAAGCCAAAGGTCTGGAAAGGACGATCATCTTGATAGCACCATTCTGGCCTCGACAAATCTGATTCCCCTTTCTCCAAGCTTACCAAATAGAGGAACCTTGGACACTGGACCAAGTGCCAGACCTTCTGACCCACTCGTCTGGAGTTCTTTACCCCTCTGTTTCATCCCTCAAATTGACAGCATGGCTGCTACACTTCCCAGCTTAGCCAGGTCAGATCTCTTGTCTCCAGCAGTACAACATATTTTGATCTCTTCCCACAAAGCCTCCACTTGAAAATTATACAAGAGCAAATGGAAACGTTTCGTGTGTTGGGCTTCCATGCAAGGTATTGATCACTTGGTTGCTCCTATTCATAAAGTTCTAGATTTTCTGTCTATTCTTTTTCATCAAGGGGCTTCAACATCCACCATAAGGATACAGCTGGCTGCCATATCTAATTTTCATGTGGGCGAAGGGGGCTCTACAATTATGTCTCATAGACTTTGTGGAGCTTTCATGAAGGGAACTCATCTCCGACCACCCGTTCGAAGTCCGGTTTTTCCTTGGAACTTAAATCTAATGCTATCTCAGCTCATGTTATCACCCTTTGAACCAGCCTCATCATGCCCACTTAAATATCTTTCCTGGAAAACCCTGTTTCTTGTTGCAATCACTTCAGCTCACAGAGTCTCAGAGCTGCAAGCACTGTCAATTAGACCCCCGTATCTAACCTTTCACCCAGACAGGGTCTCCTTACGTACTAATCTGTCCTTTCTACCAAAAGTCTGCTCAGAATCTAATCTTAATTAGTCCATAGAACTTCCTACCTTTTTCAGGCACCATACCAATAAATTGGAATACATGTTACACAAATTGGACATCCACAGACAGCTGAGATTTTACCTGGACAGGACAAAAGAATTCCGGAAATCGGATCAACTTTTTGTTTCGCATGCGGATAATAAGAAAGGACTTGCAGTATCAAAAATCACGTTATCCAAATGGCTTTTGGACTGGCTAAACTTTGTTTATTCATCTTCCAATCAGTCTATTCCGCTTAAAGCTAAAGCTCATTCTACTAGAGCTGTTTCTACTTCCCTAGCCCATGCTGCTCATTTACCGATAGATACCATTTGTGCAGCGGCTACCTGGGCAAAACCTCATACCGTTATCACTCATTACAAAGTGGACAGGCCCTCCAGGGACAGGGCTTCCTTTGGTTCCACTCTTCTCAGGAATGTTCTTCCGTGAGCCACCCGGGGTTTAGGGTGCTAAGGACGCTACCCGTGTGTAAGAACAAATGACGAGATTGAACAACTTCACATAAAGAAGTTATGTTCTTACCATAACGTTCCATGTGAGTTGTTCATCTCACCTTTGTTCTTACATTCCCGCCCTCCTTCCCCCTCCATGTTCTGGAAGAACAGGTACGACTGGTGGCTGGTTGTCTTTCTCATGGTCCCTTAGACTGACTGTCTCTAGGTAATATTCGTGTATATGTGTATGAATACGTATGCAGGTGTAAGAGAATATGTCTTCTGTTGTCTGGTTTTCATAGCAAACTAGATCTGAGGGTTAGCAGGAGAGGATCATGGGATAGAGACTGTGCCTCGAGCTTCTCATAGACGCAGAGCTTGGAATGTGGCCGACTCTGAGCCAAGGGATCGGCTCCGAACCCATGTGTAAGAACAAAGGCGAGATGAACAACTCCCATGGAACGTTATGGTAAGAACATAACTTCTTTTTCTCTTCAGTCCTTCAGGATCAAAAATAACTTGACCAGTAGTGGCGATATTTGAGTTCTACCACTTAAAGGACAACCAGGGAGAACTTTTATGTTTAATGATGTGAAGATGTTCTGTGACTATGACTTCTGCTAAAACATGGAAGTGGAGAGCTGCTGTCCTGCAATACAATTTGGAAAATCAATAAGTGGAAGGGCAGGCTTATCTATTCTGCCACCCTGAAGGTTAATATGATGACTGGTTTTATCACTATGCATTCTCTGGAGGAGGCAGTGTTAAAGCTCTGAGTGGTGACCAAGACTGAGGATCTGCCTATGGGTGTGTTCTGCACTGTGTTGTCTGAAATTTCTGCTTCTCCAAGACCAGTGAGGGAGACTGAGCATTTTCTATTATTTAAAAATAAAAGTTGGACTGGGGTATGGTAGCAGCAGAAGCTGCTGAAATGGCTTCTCGTTCAACTTGCTGACTACTTGCATTGATTACACTTTCAGGGCTGGAAGAAGACTGTTTACCTCTTTGTGGTGTGGCCTTTCTTCATACTCTGAAGAACTCTGTGGTTGGTGGTGTTCCTGTTTAGGCTTTACTGCTTTCAATTACTGTTTTTTGCTACATTGTTAGTCTGTGTAGGCATGAAATGAATTAATCTTTCTGGCTTAATTTTCACCTGCACTACTGGCTGTTACCTGAGGTACAGATTTTCCGTTGGACACTTCGCAAATGAGTAGCAGGGCAAGCATGGCACTCTTCATAAAGACTGCTAGGGTATGCTGAACAGATTACTCTCTTATCTGGCTTAAGTAATAGTGGCCTTTCCTTCTTTATTTTCACTGGAGTTTGGACCTTATTTTTAATGTAGTATCTAATGTATAGCTGTCAGCACTGATGTATAATAAAAGATCTATTGACATTATTTGCTTTGGAATTGGTTTCATTTCTGTGGTGTCTGGTATGGGGGGGCAGTATGGGGGACTTGAGTGGGTGATTACAGAGAGTAGAACTTCCTCATCCTTTCCTTCTTGTCATGACTAGTTTACTGTCACTCTCATCTTGGCTTCTGCTTTCAAAATAGGCTTAAAGTGGATTGTTGTTTATTGTATATATAATAAATAACACAGTTTGAGTGAAATAAAAGGAAACTTTCTTCTACTAAACTATTTTTCAAGAGCTGAAGTATTTTCAGATTAATGCTAATGCCAGAGTTGGTGTTTAACTGCATTTGTTAATTGAGCAGTGCTAAGCACAAGTTACAGTACTGCAGTTTCATTATTTATTTTATATGTTTGCTGTTTGGTAATTGGGTAGGTGGACTGTTCTAAAGACCCCTTTCAGCTATAACCCAAGAGTATAGATGAAGTGACAGGTATTTTTATGATCATATAGAAACATTTTGTTACAAATTCATGAGTACAAAGTATACAAAAAATGCTAAACATAAGCAATCGGGCTATTTACAAAAATATAGAATTTTGAGGTGTTTATAGACAATTCATTTCAAGATGAGGCATGCTAGAGATAGTGTGTGATAGAATGGTGATGTTAACGACTGACTGTAAAGCATTTACATTGTTTCCTTTTACAAGTATTTGGTGAAAGACGAATTCCAACCCCCTTAATTCAGATGGTAGTCTGTTCCATACTCTAGGGCCCAGTCTGGAGAAGGCACGTTGTCCAGTAGCATTTTTATAAGGGGAACTGATTAATGAGAAAGTACTCTCCAGAGTACTGCTAAGGGAGTATTCTTGTTCTTGAATGGAACGTTTTCTCTTCAAAGGTAAGCAATAACAGAATTTTGTATGTAATAGTACCAAGAAGATAGGTTGCACTTTCACTGGCTGTAAGACAGTTTAGCCTCTTGAGCAGGCTGCAATAGTAAGATCTGTTGTCAGTCAGGAGTGTGAATCTGCAAATTTTATTCTGTGCGATCATCAGTTTTAGGGTATTTGAGCCGAGTGCGACAAGAGCAAGTAGAACATTTGTGGCTGTATACATATGGGCAGCAGAGGGGGGAGTAGATGAGAGATTTTAGAGCAGAGTTTGAGTTAAGATAAGTGTGTGTTTATGATTGTATGAGATGAGAATGTTAGGTATTTATATTCAGAAAGAAGAGGAGTAATATGTTGGGTAAAACACCAACCAAAAAAAATTAAGTTGAACAATAAACAACAAACGAAGAATCCACTTGATTTACACTTGGTTTATGATGCTCCTTGAAGGCGTTTGCTGAAGCGCTAGAGGTATAATAAACCAAGTGTAAATCAAGTGGATTCTTCGTTTGTTGTTTACTGTAATATGTTCGGTATCTGTGATGGTAACAAGGGGCAACTGTGGGAGCTTTTGATGTGATGAGAATAGCATACAGTATGTTTTTTGTGGTTAATTAGAAGGTGATTATATTCTTCCTAAGTGCATAGTTTGGAAGAGGGCAGTAGCAGCTTATTTTGTATAGCAAAGAGGCATTTATTGGCTTATAGTAGTAGGATGTAATCTGCATAGAGCATGACATATGGGGGGAGTGTTATCTGTAGGATCATTAATGAATAATGAAAACAGCCTGGGATCCGATACTGAACCTTGGGGTACTCCAGAATATAGGGAGTCGTGTAATAAGAGTTTTTTTTAGAATAGACCTGTAATGATCTATTCTCAAGGTAACTTTGGAAACACTTGATAGTACCGTGACTAACATTAAATCTGTGCACTTTTATAAGGAAGATGTAGTTACCATTTCAAATTTAGTGGTCACATCTACAAAATACAATCAGTGAAAAGACCCTCATTGATGTTGCAATAGATGGAACGTCTGTTGCAGTAAGTAGGGCTGTGGTATATGTGTGTGTGTGTGGATAAGATTTGGAACAAACTCCCCAGCAACCTACAACTACTTTCATCTTTACCACTTTTCAAACACCAACTAAAACTACACCTTAAAGCACATTGGTTATGCCCATGTACTAACCCAGACTAACACTAACCATCAAGTATACTGCTTTTTCCCCCTCTATTACCCGCTAGTGTGCAAATATACCCTCCTCTTAGCTAATATTGTAGTTTCTTATTTTTTTATTACCTCATGAAACTTACTCTCTACTTTTCTAAAACCCCTCTCCTGCTCCTGATACTTTCATTGTCAGTGTTAGTATTAATGAACCTATGGCGTATTGCATAAAGATCTACAGGCATAATAACTAGTTAGAAACTTTCATCCCTTCCTCACTCTTTTGCAAAACTATTACCAAACTATATACCTCAAGTATATGCTTCTCGTACTACTGCATTGCCAAAACCCTCACTCATGTTTCTCTTTTGTTGTTAGTTCCTTCTATGCTAACCTAAAGCTATTTTGAATTTAATTATTTTTTTTTAGAGTTTTGTGTCTTGGCAGCTTGAAGCTAGTTTTTACTAAACTAGTCTGTACCTTTACTGTAATTGCATTTTTTAACATGTATTAGTTTTATGTAATAGTTTGCTGTTTTGATTTCTTTTGATCTGTATTCCTGTTACATTAGTTTAATTTTGGAGCTCATATCCCCGGGCCTCTACTGAAAATGGACATGTATCCAGTCAGACTAGCCCAGTCAACAAATGTAAAATAAATTTATCTGAGAGCAATCCTTAACTTATGCTTTTAGAGATTTGTTTCAAATATTTTGCAAGAGGACAGAGTAGGAAAGGGCCTAAAGTCTTTTAGTATTTTGGACATGGGGACCTTAGACTGGAGTATTGTAATGTGTTTTAAGGTTGGTGGCACTATTCCTGAAGTAAGGGATACATTGTAAATGTACGTTAAGGGTTTTACAATTTTACCTGCTGCTTTTTTAAGGAAGGTGGCTTGTACCAAGGTAAATTTGGGAGAGGATTGTTAAGACTTTTTTAGGAGTTGGTGGTTTCCTTCAGTGATACTTCTATAAAATGAAAAATAGCTGCATATTCAGCTAGTGAGTATAGACTTGGTGGAAAGAATTTGAGGGGCTTGCCAAGAAGATGAAGTCTGAAAAAAATAAATGATTTCTGGTAGACTACTAATGATAAAGTTTTTGTATTCTTCATGAAGGAGAGGATTTTATGTGTATTTTAATGTTGAGGGAGAGTGTTTAGGTTTTGTGAGTTGACCTGTTAGTCAATTGTTTTGGGTAGTTGATGGCTTTGGTACAGTTAGTTGTAGTTCTGGTTTGCTTTCTTAGTGTTGGATAGGTTTGTTGAAGGTTAGTATTAGTGGGATTTTGCTTCTAATCTGTTGAAGAGTACAACAGATGTCCAGAGTTCATGTCTGGAACTGGTTCAGTTTCTCCCGTTTCCCAATACTACATCACTGTATAGTACCAGGAAAGTCCAAGATAAGAATTCAGCGTTCTGATCTGTGATTGGATGGTCAAGACTATAACTGTTCACCTGAAACTTGAAAGGGTCTTCCCATAAAAACACATCTGTCAAGACTACTGTTTACCAGCCAGCTAGGACTTACATGGACCATCATGTGACAACATACACACATTAGATGGGTGAATTCCCATCTTGGACTGTCATGGCAGTGTGCAGGACTGTAGTATAGAGAAATGGGAGAAGCATAATCAGTTCCACTCTGGAACTATGGACATCTGAAGCACTCATAAAGTACTCATAAAGTACTGTCAGATGTTTTCAGAACTCTTTTCAGTTCGGTTTCATAGCTGTCATATGAATGTTTTCCTGGACTGCCCTACTACTGCCCAAGCAGCACTGTTGTTGCCATTATCCACATTCCCACAGACACCACCTAACCTGTTAGGTGCAAAGAGTGAACACAGGTAAATGGTTACCCATTCCCATTCTGCTGTACTCTTGTTCATCTCCCCCTCCTTACTCCTACAATCCTACAACCCAATCCCAGTTTTCTCACATCATGTGATTGATTCCCCCTGTGCTCTACTACCTCTGTCACCTTGAACCTATGAGATGAGCTATTTTTTTTTTTTTGAGTTTATCCCCTTGCAGTCTATGTATGCACTAGGTTTGTTCTTCTGCTAAGTATCAACCAAGACCCACACCCCTCCCCGCCGTCTGCCTTCCTTCCATCTTATTAGATTTTACTCTGTTTGCACATTTTAGATGGGTTTGCTGATTTTTGTTATCCTCTTTTCACCCAGTTTATTGTTTATTTAATTACTACTTTTTAATCAAGTTTAACACAGACTCTATACTCACATCCTAGCAGTTGATGGGACTGCAGTATTATAAACAAGATTTTGTTTACTAAGGCTCTTTTTCATTGCTCACACTATGCCCTCCACACAGACCTACACAGTTTTTTTTCAACCTTCACAAGGGCCCTCTTGGCCACTTGATTTTATGAAGCCTAGAACCTGGGTGAGAGCGCATAGCCTGCACACCCTGACTAATCCACATATTCTTCTTTTCAGGATACTGGAGCCATAATCAATTCCCACAACCTTTACCATTCTGTACTTATTGTCCACCCCATACTGTTCTCAGACGGACCTTCATAGACCCCCATCAAAACCTTGTTGACAAGGACATCACACATTTCAGCTTAGGGTTTGGAAGTTACTTGTATTAAAACTCCTGGATTTTAACTTGAGCTTAGCTCTGTTCAATTAAGAAATACAGTTAAGAAGCAGTGTTACTGTAGAGTTAACATTGATCGGAAGAAGTCTACAGTTCTTGAAAATAGTTTAGCAGATGAAATGCTTGTCTTTCACTTCAGTTACTTAGTTTCCTTTTAGGTCATCCAGAAGTGTGTTTTTATTTATTTTTAGTCATTCAGTGATATCTCCACCTGAGGCTTACTGCACAGAGTTAAGAGCCATCTGCCCTTTCATAGTTTTCACTTATTGTAAACATGTTGTTATATGTTCTCAGTTGTGTTGTTTAATAAGTTTTTGCCTTTTGTTTTTCACCTGCTTGATGTGGGACTTATCCTTTTTCTTTTAATCCTGTTGTGCATTACTTAATTAGCTTACCTGGTCTGTAGCTTAGCACTGGATTGCGTCATTCGCTGGGTTAGTTATGTTCCATCAACACACATGGAATGATAAGACTTAGTCTGTTCTAAAATGTTAAGGAGCTTTATAGCCCAGTCAAATGTCTTAGGATTTTTGCGTACATCAAAAAGCTAAATCTAACTTTTGTCCTGCTTCAGGAGACCCCTTCTCAAAGGAGGAATATGCTTAGCTCGGAAGGCTTGGATACACTTTGTTTTTTTTTTTTTCCTCACATTCTCCTTTTAAGTGAGGGAGGCAATCACTTTGTTTAAAGAATGTTTACTGTTCTTAAGCAGCAGGCTTACAATTTGTGAAGATTGGCTTACATGGGCTTTTAGCAGAGGTTACGCTAACTTTGATTAATTTTCATGTTCCTTCAGCTTCCTTCCTTGAGGATCCCCCCCCCCCCCCACACACACACACACACACCTTGCTGATAATGTGGGTAGTGTCTTAACAAGGGGTTACTTTCCAGACAGAGACTGAAACATTGTAATTGAAGGGGTTAAGATCTTGGCAGGTCCAAAGAAAGAGTGAGTGAGTTCCAGTGCTGGGGAAGATGTCTAAATTTGGATCAACTAACTGTCAGACTAATGGACGTCAATAAAATGCTACAGGGTAAGAAAAGGGATGCATACTTTATTTTTTTAGATATTCATCACTTTCTGTAATTGGTAAGATCTATATCTCTAAAGGACATACCTGTCTTATGGATCATATTATGATTTGTTCACTGGCCCTTGACCATTCTGCTCTCTTGTTCACCTGCTTTTGGGACTTTGAGAAGGATATGATATAGAGAATGAATATCTGCTTCGGTAGGGAAGATTCTTTTAAGGGAGAATTATTACAGCTTTTCAGTAATTGGTCTGGGGGAGGGGGCATGAGAAATTTTTTGAAGAATAGCTTACCTGCTCTTTAAGTTTTAGGAGTTTAAGAGCAGGCTAGTCTTGTGTTTCATCAGTGTCAATCACATCTCTTTCTGGATTAGCAGCAGATAATTCTAAGCATGCTGTGTATAATGGAACAACTTCAAGAGGCAAATGGTAAGCTTAACAAATATTTAGATTACAAACTATAATTTTTCAAATGTCGTCTCGTAGTAAAACACTTTTGCGTCAGCTAACTTAAACATTCTAGCCTTAATTTTTAGGCAACAGAGAGTTAAAAGACTAATCAAACTAAAAAATGCAGAGACTGGAACCTTCATATCTACTCTCTCAGTTCTGCAGAACTTTTATGGCAACCTTTACAAAGAGGCTGCCTCTTTGATGGACTCTCATCAAGTAGCAAATTATTTTTCAGCTCTCAACATTCTTTCTATAACAGAGTGCCAGAAGTCCTCATTGATCTCACCTATCATGGACAATACCTCTCAACATCTTAGAGCAAGAAATCTGCTCAAAACCATAAATGATGGGGGGACAAAGATCCAGAAATAGTGACAATTTTTAAGTACTGCTCTTACAAATGTAGACAGTTGATAGAATAACAGGTTTTCTGATGGATATGAAGTCTGAAGCTCAAATATCTATATTATTTTCTAACGTCAGTGTTTAATGATTTGTCAGTGATTTCCAGAGAAAACCACAATTGTATGAAAAATGGACTAAAATATGATGCAAAAATCTGGACATTCTAGGAAAATATGTACAGTTGGGAGGTATGATTCATGGATGAGGTTAGACTGGCTATTTCCTCTTTATTTAAGGTTAAAAACCTTGGCTCAAATGATATATCTGATATTTTCTTAGTGGATCAGGGCAGAATTATTCATAACTTTGTTAAATTGTTTAATTACATACTAAAAAAACAAATGCCATCTCATATGCATGTAATCAGGCTGCTGTTTCACTGATTTTCAAGACAGGCAAGGATCCCATTTTTTGTGGCTTTTGCAGGCCAATTTCCATATTAAACGATGGCTTCAAATTGTTTGCCTTAATCCTTTCTAAAAGAATTGAGAACTGTTTTCAGTGCTAAATGATAAAGAGCAGTCAGGCTTTTTTAAAGGTTGAACTGTTTTTGATAACCTGTTGAAGACCTCCCTACTTATTGACCATGCTCATAAAAGCAAATGGACTATTTCTCTATCCAGTTTTGATTTGGAGAAAATTTTTTGACAGGATGAATTGGCACTTCCTTTTTAAGCTGCTGTATTTATTTGGGTTTCTGCGTAAACTGATGGTCTTGGCTTTCTCATATACTGGATCTGCTATTATGCTGAAGATATGCCATTTGCCTCTCCAGTAGTATTACCCTTAAAAGAGAGACGAGACGAGGTTGTCCTCTATCTCTCTCTCTCTCCTTATTATTGCACTGTACTTTGAACCTCTGGCCACCCGTGGTGGTGGTGCTGCAGTAGCATTGTCGCCTCACAGTAAGACGCTGTCCGGTTCGATTCTCAGCTAGAGCATCTTCTCCGTGGAGACATGCGTGCATGGGCGTACCTTCGTTGAAGGTTGTGCATCAGGGCTGATAACTCGGCACGTAAAAATCAACTACCAATCATTAGCGGACCGGAGTTCCGCTGTGGTGACCCCTAACTGGGAAAAGACGAAAGAAACAACAACTTTGAACTTCTGGCCATCAGACTTAAAACCTTCATTGATCATGGATATGAAATCATTGGCTTGTTGGTGTGTTTATCTCTGTGCAGATGATTTACTGGTGTTACTGAAAAAAATGTTCAGGATCTCAAACTTATATTTCAGAAACTCAAAAACATTGGTAGTAATCCAGGTTATAAAGTAAACCATAACAAAACTGATGCAGCCAGGTTGACTTGTCAACCCATTTATGGCCTACGCGACCGGAGTCATTTTCAGAAAGTTCTAACCTTATGTCTTGTTTGCGTATTAGATTTGCAAGTTCCCTCTCCAACTTAAACATTTTGTTCACAATGGGAAGACCCTCTGTTTAGATTTGTAACATTGGATTCAAGCAATCTCATGGTATGTCTTGCAACTTATATTGTATCCTTCTCAGAGCCCACCTATCACCCTTCTGACACAAGTTTCATTTGTTTGGAAAGGGGATAAATCTCAGATTGTATGGGACGTTGTTACCCTTTCTTCTACTAACAACGACTGGGGATTTCAAACTTTAAATTATAAAGCAGCCAGACTTTATACTTTGTGAATAGTGTTCTCTTGTATGGAAATCTGTTTTATTGGAGCAAATGAGAGGCACTATAGTTTTTTAATGAAAACTTGCTTAAAGAGAAATCAAAATACATTATTGTAACTGCTCAGATGTTCTTCATCTCACATTGCTGCAAGTCATAACCTGTGGGTAGTCCGCTGTCCTCGGTCGGCCCGAATACCAAAGTGTTAGGCTGGCGTCGGTCATGGTCGCTCAGATCTGACGTCAGTACGCCGTGGTACTAAAGCGCATGACCGACGCCATATCCTCAGTCTTTCTTGCCGCATGGTCCGAAGCAGAAGCAGCGTTTTGCAAGTGCCGTTCGGCGTCCTGAAATTTTCGTATTCTGAGTTTCAGACCGAAGACCAAGTTGGGCTAAGTACCCCGTTGGGGAATATTTTTGTTTTTCTTGCCTCAGTTAATTCCGGATGTCAGAAAAAGTGAATAATTGTATTTCTTGTGGGAAACAGATACCTCATAGGGATTACCACTCTCTTTGTATTCCTTGCTTGGGGCCTGAGCACGGCGTGAGTCGGGTGTCGCTTTTGTGCTAGATTTAATAAGCGCACCATTAAACGCAGGTTAGATTGTGCTAGGCTTGTCTTCGGTAAGCGGTGTAATTACAATATGCCGTCGGATCCTCCGGCGCCCGCTACCGCTAAGAAGCGCAAGGAAAAATCGTTAAAGTCCAAGCAGGATGAGTCGTCCATTACGGACGCCGGTTCTTTAGAAACTACGGTGGAATCTGTGGATCCAGCCGAGGTTTCAGCTGAGTCTCAGGGGGAGCCTTTAGTTTTGCAGGATGTGGCCTCTCAGGAGTCGGGTCAGGCTGAGGGGGCCTCTCAGGTTTCTGTAGTCCCTCCTTTGCATAAGGTGGTTAGGCCTTCTACTTCTGTCTCTAAGGTACCTTCCAAGGTCAGGCCTGGTTTGTCTTCCTCTGGCGTCAGCCCTAGTTCTGCAGGTTCTGTACCTAAAAGCATATGCTGAATATGGCAGAAGATTTAATTACCTTAATCAAGGGTTCTTTGCCTCCTCCAGATAAGAGGCCTAGGGTGGAGCCAGAGGTGGAAGGATTGGAGCATTCTTCAGATTACTGAGTCTTGACTGAAGACATTCAGGATTTTCCTCCTTATTCTGATTCAGATGCAGAGGATTCTAGTCCTTCTGCTTCCCCAGAGGATTTTTCTTTTTCTGAAACCCTGCATTCCATGAGAGAGCATTTTAAGTGGGAAGGTCAGGATTTCTCAGATTCTAGAAAGAGACTTAGGGAATTTTTGTTTTTACCACAGCATAGGCCCTTGGCTATACCCCCTGTTTTGGATGTTGTTCAGGATGTTTTCTCTGAAGCTTCCCTTAATCCTGATTCTTTGCCTCCTGCCCCGGTCAAGCCAGACAGGTATTACAGATTGCCTGAGGCTCATAAATATTTGTATAAAAGCCCGAGAGCTGACCCAGAAACTATTAGCCAGGGAACTAAGGGTGTCAGGGCTTCTGTTGTAAAGAATCCAGTTCCTATGGATAAAGATTCTAGAGCTTTGGATAGGTGGGGTAAAAAAGTGTATACCTCTTCCACTCTAGCAATGAGGGCTTTGAATTGCCAGTTTCATATGCTGAAGTACCAGAACTTTCTCCTAAGTCAGTTGAAATCTAAAGTAGATGCTTTGGCAGAGGGCATTGAGTGTAAGGAATTGCAGGATTTAGTTCATGCCTCTGATCAGGTGGGTAAGCATTCTTTGCAGTGTGGTTTTGATGCTCTTCAGGCCTCTTCCAGGGTGGCTGCCACTGGATCAGATATTCGTAGGCATGCCTGGCTTAAGGATCAGAATTTGTCAGAGCATGTTAAAGCTCGTATTTTGGATGCTCCCCTTCAGTCTGAAGTTCTGTTTGGTTCTCCTGTGGAGTCAGTTTTGAAGAAAATGGAAGACAAAGCTAAGTCTATGCAAACAGTTAAGGACTTTTTACAGGTGCAGCCCCCTAAGTTTAGCAGAAATTGGCCTACTAAGGGATGGGCTTATCCTTCTTCTGATTTACAGTCTAGGGGCAGATCTAGACGTGATAGGGGCAGAGCTCATGCTCAAGGTTCTTTCCGGCCTAGGACGTGGAGTTCCCCTGCACAATCTTCAGGTGAGGGCAGGGGTCAGCCTTTCGTAAACAGACCCAATGACCTGTATCTCCAGCTGCCAGATCCCTCCTGTCTGGCAGCTCCTCTGGGAGGAAAGTTGGCACATTTCAGGAAAAATTGGCTTTTAGTCACTCAGGACAAATGGGTGTTGGACATTATAGATCGAGGCTACAAGTTTTATTTTCACACCTTGCCTCCTTTCAAAGGCATGCCAGACGTTCCTTCTCAGCAAAAGGTGGAGGCTCACAAACAGATTTCTTTACTTCTCAAAATGGGGCTATCCAGGGGTCCCTCCGTCAGAAGTAGGCCTAGGATTTTATTCTCGCCTGTTTCTTGTACCAAAGAAAGGAAACACTTGGAGGCCAATTCTGGATTTGTCTATTCTCAACACATACCTGGACATTCCAAAATTCAAGATGTTAACTTTGCAACAACTTCTGCCTCTATTAGGCAAAGATCACTGGATGGTAACTTTGGATCTCAAAGAGGCTTATCTTCACATTCCTATCAGGCCCAGCTGCAGGAGGTTCCTGCGTTTTCGGGCTGGGACTTTACATTATCAGTTCTCTGCATTGCCCTTTGGCTTATCTACTGTGCCCAGGGTGTTCACAAAGGTCCTGGCACCGGTGATAGCCTTCTTAAGGTTAAGGGGAATACAAATCTATCCTTATTTAGACGATTGCCTGATTCTGGCTCAAGACAAAGTCAAGTTACTTCACCATCTACAGTTTGTTATGGCAGTGTTAAGGTGCCTAGGGTATTCTGTGAACGAAACAAAGTCCAGTCTAGTACCCTCTCAGGACATGTGCTTTCTGGGTGTGAGACTGAATACAGCTTCTCAGATGGCATTTTGACCCCGGACAAACAAAGAAATCTTACCCTTTACTTCCAACAATTGTCTCTACGGTCCAGGCTGACTGCAAGGACAGTCCTTCAAGCCTTGGGGTTCATGGCATCTTGTATTCTGGTGCTTCCCAATGCCAAACTGCATATGAGGAAGCTACAATGGTATCTCAAAAGCGTATGGACTCAACACTGCCACGATTTGGACACTGTCATTCAGATGATACCTTGCATCCAAAGGGAATGTTTGTGGTGGGCTCAGGAATGTCACCTAAACAAGGGACTCTCTGTGACCTGACCAGAGGCGAGTCAGATCTTAATGACAGATGCCTCAGACATGGCCTGGGGAGCACACTTCAATGGAAAATGGGTTCAAGACACGTGGCCTGCCAGACTACAACATTTGCATATCAACATGAAGGAGATGTTAGCAGTCCAATTTGCATTGATGGCTTTCAAGGATTTACTTCACCCAGGACAAGTGTTGATTCAGACAGACAACACAACAGTCATGTGGTACATCAACAAGCAGGGGGGTACCCATTCGTACCCTCTTTGCAGACAAGCTATGATTTTGTGGGAGACTGCTCTCAGTTTGCACCTCACCCTTCAGGCAAGGTTTCTGCCAGGAGCACAGAACTCCTTAGCAGATGTTTTGAGCAGACAGATGGTGGATCCCCACGAGTGGAAATTGGATCCTCATGTCTTTCAACAGTTGACTGTGGCATGGGGGACTCCAGACATAGATCTATTCGCTTCTCCACTGAATTACCAACTGCCAAAGTTTTGCACAAAGCTGTTTCACCCAAAAGCTTGGAAAGTGGATGCTCTATCATTCAGTTGGAACAACCTTCACGTTTATGCCTTTCCTCCTCTGCCTCTCCTTCCCAAGGTGCTCCTAAAGGTCAGGCAGGACAAGCCTTGCATGATTCTGATAGCTCCAGATTGGCCACGGCAGCACTGGTACCCTCTGCTGAGGACTTTGGTACGGGAGCCTCCTTGGCCTTTGCCATTAATTCCACACCTTTTGTCCCAGGCAAGCAATCATTTCCGCAATGTCAGGATTCAGTCCCTGCATCTGACAGCCTGGCGTATCCTGTTTTAGACCCTGGGGGGTCGCAGCTTCTTCAACAAGTTTTGAATGTCATTTTGGAGGCCAGACGGCCTAGTACAAGGAAAGTTTATGCTGATAAATGGAGGAGATTTTTTCTTTGGAGCAAAACAAAGAGCTTTGATATTTCAGTGCCTAATTTGAGTGTTTCACTTCAGTATCTTACAGAATTATTAGGCAAGGGTTTGTCTTTCTCCTCTGTAAAGGTTCATGCTGCAGCTATTTCTGCTCACTATGACTGTGACTCACCATTATTCTCTCACCCTTTGTTCAAGCAATTTCTTAGAGGGGCAAAGAACATAAGACCCCCACGTAGAGCTCCTACTCCTTCCTGGGATCTCAATTTTGTGTTGGAAAAGCTCACTTTACCTCCTTTTGAACCTGCAGCTACTTCAGAGTTGAAGTTTTTGTCTTGGAAGGCTGCTTTTTTGTTGGCCATTACGTCTGCTAGAAGGGTATCTGAATTACAGGCTCTAATGGCAGTTGAACCCTTCCTGATATTTCATAAGGATAGGGTCTCACTACGTACTAATCCTACTTTTATGCCTAAAGTTGTTTCTAATGTGGCTTTAAACCAATCTATTCATCTGCCTACATTTTATGCTGATCCCCAAAATAAGGGGGAGAAAATTTTGCATTCTTTGGACATTCACAGGCAGTTACGTTATTATTTGAGCAGAACTAAAGGGTTCAGGCAGTCCCAACAGGTATTCATTTCTTTTGCCTTGGGGTCTCAAGGAAAACCTGTTTCAAAACAAACTATTTCTAAGTGGATTGGGCATTGCATTGCTTTCTGTTATTCTCATCATGGTAAGGAGGTTCCGGCTGGAATCAGACCTCATTCCAGCTTTTTTAAGGGGAGTAGCTACTAAGGATATTTTGGAGGCAGCTACCTGGAGTTCAGTACACACTTTTTCTAAACATTACCATCTTCCACTTTATTCCAAATCTAGGGCTGGGTTTGCCACTGCAGTTTTACAGGGCATGTTAGCAGCTCCTAATGCTATTTGATTTTACCAACCTCCCTTTACCTTTGCTTTGGGATTCTACCCACAGGTTATGACTGCAGCAATGTGAGATGAAGAACATAGTACAGTTTTGTACCTACCATAAATGTAGATGTTCGAAGATCCACATTGCTGCAGTCTAATTTACCCTCCCTCCTTCCCCTCTGTAGTTTGGGGTGGCTGTGTGATTTGTGGTGTATCTATTGTTGCTATTTTGGTGATTGGGTATTTTTCTATTTTTGGCTATGGCCTTTCTTTTTAAGGCCTTCTGACATCTGGGGCAAGAAAGACTGAGGATATGGCGTCGGTCATGCGCTTTAGTACCACGGCGTACTGACGTCAGATCTGAGCGACCATGACCGATGCCAGCCTAACACTTTGGTATTCGGGCCGACCGAGGACAGCGGACTACCCACAGGTTATGACTGCAGCAATGTGGATCTTCGAACATCTACATTTATGGTAGGTACAAAACTGTACTTTTCCAAAGAGATTTTAACTTTGGTTGGGTGGAGTTTTAAGGTAATGGATTCCATTTGGTGAAGGATCTTCTTTGTCATTGTCCCTACGAACTGGGGGATTAGACTCAATGACAATTTTCCATTTCCTCTGTAACCATTCTCATTTTCTTAGTGTGGATACTGTGAACAACTGTAAAATGGAAACACTACTCTTACTTGGATGGATGCCCAGAGAGATTGCTTTTGCTGAATGGGACAGGGTATTTTTGATAGGCTGCTAAACCATTTTGGTAACTTGAAGTTGGCTGAGTTGGGGACGGGATTAGCCCTTATGGATTCAGTGCTGAGTACAGATGCAAGCAGGTCATTCTACTTTGAAAGGTGTAAATCTGAAGTAGTTAACTTAGTTTATCTGCAACCTGTGGGTATTCGGATCCATATTGGATCCGAGCTGGCAACTTATTTTCTAGCATCTGCTCCGAGCTCTTCCCCCTACCCATAATACACCACCATTTCCTATCTTCCCCCATATCTCGTTTGCTGCATCATAGTGAGCATAGTGGTCTCCTTTGCTCTGAGCTTCAGGGATAAGCAAGTTAATTATTTCTATAGTGTGTGTAAGTGGTCATTAGTTTTTCCTCCCTCCCCCCTTTTTTAGGGTGTGCTGTTCGTCGGTTATAGCTTTAAAAAAAAAAAAGTTTTTCTTTCTGAGAGTAGTTTCTAGGCCCACTTCCCTTAAGTGTGTGCTAGCGTGTTGTGTTCCCTCTTTAGGGAGTGGCGATTAGTTTTTAGACGATGGCTGATCAGCCAAAATCAGTTTTCAAAAAATGCACAGTGTGTGGCCATAAGCTCTCACCGGCTGATGGTCACACTCTGTGTGTAATCTGTTTGGGAGTGCCCCATTTATCCACCCAGTGTACAGTCTGTGCAGGCTTCATCCCGAGGGCACTCAGGGATAGGAATGCCAAATTGGTTGCCAAGGGTCTTCTCCTTGCCTCCATGCTGGATTCTGCCATGGCCTCGGTCTCTGGTACTCATGCCCAACCACCCACTCAGACAGGGACTCAAACTCCCGCTCATTCTGGTGTTGGGGAAGATAAAGACAAGGAAAAGAAAAAGCAAAAGAGAGAGAAAAAGAAAAGGACAGGGAAAGGTGCAATGAAGACAAAGAGAGGAAGAGGGATAGGCCTCGCAAGAGGTCTCCGGATAGGGAACCCTTCCCTACTCCACCATCCAAGACTTTGACGCCAACTTCTCCAAGGCTCTGCTCACCCCGTTTCTCACCAGAGCCAATGGAATCTTCCGATCTGAGGCCTTCCTCACCCTTCCTGTGCAGACCAGCCAGATCCGAGTCGGTTGAGTCTTCGAGATTGACTCTGAGTCTGTCGGACTTGGACATGGACAGGATGATGTGGAGATTCATTCAGACCCAAATACAGATGGGAGCCTTGCTAGGCCCCCCTCCCTCTGGAGGGGGGACCTCCATGTCTTTTTTCTGCCCCCATCTCTCCTTCCCCGTTCCGTGCGACTGCTTCGGGGTTTTTGGATCTGAGACACTTTGGAGCTGGTAGCTCGGCGCCGACGGTTCCTCCAACCTCGACTCCGGCTGTTACCTTGAGTTCCTCGGATCCGGCTAGTTCAGATCTGAGCGACTCTCGGAGCCGTGGACAGGGAGTCAGACTCGAGGGAATGGATCCATCTTCGGTTCTGACCTTTTCAGATCCGGACTGTTCCCTTGGACCTCAGGCTACCCTTGCCTCGGCTCCGATCCCCGCTTCGGACCCGGGGAGAGCTTCTTCCTTACTGGGTGCCAAGGAGGTATGCTCACCTTTGGTGTTTGAAGTGGTGGAGAAGGTTCTCTCCCAGGGATTGAGACCTCAGCCCATCCCCTCGGATTCCACCCAGACTCCACTGGATTTGGCGATGACTCCCTTCATCCTGTATCAGGGACAGCCCGTGCCAGAGGAGCCCCAGGTTATTCCCCTTGAGGGACCCCCCGCTGCTCATGAGTCCTCTTCAGAGTCCCACTGAAGAGGGCCCCTATAAGTGCAAGTGCAAAAGGAGGCACTTGGACTCCCCTGAGTCCCTCACTACAGACACGGATTTAGATGAAGGAGAAGGTTCCCCCAGGTCACCTCCCGAAGATGTCTCCTTCGGAGACATCATGGAGATCCTCCGCCAGAGGGGGGAGGTTGGTCAGCCCCAAAGCCTTCTACGGATGAGTCCGTGTACCTGGAGGTCTTTGGCACAGGCCCATCTGCTTCCTGGATGTCCCTGCCAGCGGATCCCTTGGTGGACCTTATCACCACACAGGCATGGAAGGAGCCTGACACTGTAGAGCCCATCCCCAAATGCCCTGACAAGATTCTTTCTCCTCCCACCGACAGACAACCTTGGTCTAAAGGAGCCCCCGTTGACGCTATGGTGGTCGCAGCAGCCACCAAGAAGGAACTGGTGCAAGAGAGTTCCTCAGTCCACCCTCTGGACAAGGAGTCCAGGTCGGTGGATAGGTTTGGGAAGCGCGTTTATTCGTCAGCTACCTTTTCCATCTGTGCGCTGAACTATTTGGCACATGTGATATGGCTGCAGCGAGACCTTATCTCGGAATTCGCTGAGTCTCCGCAGAGTCTTTATCGCAGCAGGACAAACAACTGTTCTCTGCGAAAATGTCAACACTAAAGTCGGTATTAAACACGTCCATGCGTCTCCTTTCCCACGCCACGGAAGGAGCAGCTAGGGCAGCTGGGACAGTCGTAGCCATGAGGTGTCAGTTTGCGGACCCTTTCAAGGCATCATTTACTAATGCTCCCTACGATGGTTCCTCCCTTTTCGTGAAGACAGTACGTGACACTCTTGTCCACAGCAAAAAAGACGGGAAAACTTTGTCTGCCATCGGGATCCGTTTCTCTAACCCTCATGGTCCTTTTCTAGGAACCAAAGAGGGCAAAAGAAGATGCGGTTCCGAAAATCTCAGCTTTCCCGGGAGTTTCAGGACAATTCTTCCCTAAGAGGTAGAGGGGGACAGGATCGACACCGACCCAGAGGTAGAGGGGGTCCCAGGAATTTCGGGTCTAGAGAATATTTTTCTGACAGGCCCACTCAGCAGCCCCGAGGGGTTGCCCGACTGACCTACTCTGGAGGCAGTCAGGGAGATTGTCATTGCACCCAGCAGCATGGGAGTCCATAACTGCAGATCGTTGGGTGCTACAAATAAAATCCAGAGGCTACACTATCCCATTTGTTGCCCCGCCAAGTGCTACAAGACACCTCCCGGATGTTCCACCCACTCACAGGGAGGCCGCAGCTCTAGAGGTTTCAAAGGTGCTTCACAAACGAGCCATCAAACCGGTCCCCCTCGACCAGTCCGGATTAGGCATTTACTCCAGGTTTTTTTTAGTGCCAAAAAAGACAGGGGACCTCAGGCTCATTTTAGACCTGTCAACCTTGAACTGGTCTGCTGCCAAACAAAAGTTCTGGATGGTCACCCTACAGTCCATTCTACCTAATCTCTGAGAGTGCAACTGGATGTGTTCGTTAGACCTCCAGGATGCTTACTACCATATCAAGGTCCACAGAAGTTCCAGGGGGTTTCTTTGCTTTCAGCTGGGAGCCACTCACTTCCAGTTCAGAGCTCTACCCTTTTGTCTCACCACAGCCCCCAGGGTGCTCACCAAGGTGATGGCAGTAGTAGCACCTCACCTGAGGCTTCAGGGAATTCAGGTATTTCCTTAACTGGACAACTGGCTCTTCTCTGGGTCCACCAAGTGTCTTCTGGCCTGAGACTACTTTCTTCTCTTGGCAGATCGGCTGGGAATTAGTCAGTGTTCACAAATCCCTTTTGCAAACAGTACAAGTTCTGGACTTGATTGGGGCATGGCTAGACACTTTGCAGAAAAAAGATTTCTTAACATCAGACAGGATCTTACACCTCTAGTACCACATCGCTCTAATCATGAACCTCAAATTTCCAAAGGCGAGCGATATTCTCTGGGCCCTGGGCTCCATGGCTGCCTCAATCTCTAGTCTCCCTTGTGCACACCTTCATATGCGGGTCCTTCAATGGACTCTAGCTGTCCAATGGTCTTGGCTAGACCTGCCCATGGATTTTCCGATAAGGATCAGTCACACCTGCAGGACGTCTCTCCTTTGGTGGCTCCATTCACCGGGCGTTGCAGTGGGACACCTTTTCGTGTCATCTCCAGCCCAAGCCACAGTGACCACGGATGCCTCCCAACTCGGGTGGGGGGGGCACTGTTTGGGAAGGACAGTCCAAGGCACGTGGTCCCAGATAGAAACCAAGTTGCACATAAATGTTCTAGAGATGAGGGCAGTGCTTTTAGCGTTGAAAGCCTTCCACACTGTTCTTCCTCTGGGTACGATTGCAATTCAGTCAGACATGTCGGTTGTCTGGTATAGCAACAAGCAGGGGTGAACCAGATCTTACTCTCTGTGTCGCGAGGCCATGAGAATGTGGGATTGGGCGATTTCCACTGGTCGTTTTCTGATCGCAACGCACATCCCGGGACGCTCAAACATTTTAGTAGACAGATTGAGTCGGGCTATTCTGATGCCGTACGAGTGGTCTCTGAAACGGTCAGTAGCACAGGAGATATTCCTTGCATGGGGACAGCCTTGCTTTGATCTCTTCGCATCTTCCATCGCGAAGTGCAGCAAGTTCTTTGCTCTGATTCCTTCACCAGGAAATGCCCCTAGAGACGCTGTATTCCATGTTTGTCCCCCCCGGGCTACTGTATGCTTACCCACCATTATCACTCATTCCGAAGTTTCTTCAGAAAGCTTGCCGACTCGGGTGCAAAGTGATTCTCATTGCCCCATTCTGGCCTTCTCAAGTTTGGTTCCCCTTCCTTTGGTCTCATCTTCTAGCGCCTCTGTGGATTCTGGATCCCTGCCCGGATCTAATCTCTCATCCTTCGGGTGTCTACCCTCCCAATCGGGACAGTCTCAAGCTGACAGCTTGGCTGCTCCAGTTCCCTTGATTGCCAGGACTCTCGTTCTTTCATCCCCTGTAAATTCTATACTAGTGGCTTCTCTTAAAGATTCCACTAGGAAGGTCTATCACAGTAAATGGAGACGTTTCTCTATCTGGGCCTCTCAGAGAAACCTGGATCCTTTTACAGCCCCTGTTCCAGCGGTGTTGGATTTCTTAACTAGTATTTTTCAGCAAGGAGCTAGTTCCTCCACGGTGAAAGTACAGCTGGCAGCCATTTCTAATTTTCATGCAGGTGAAAATAAGATTGCACTGGCCTCTACTAGGCTATGTAAAGCCTTTCTAAAAGGCACCTTTCTTCTGCGTCCTCCAATCAAAGATTTGGTTCCTCCTTGGAACCTCACTTTGGTTCTCCAGTCATTAGCAACTCCTCCTTTTGAACCTGCTGCATCAGTGGATTTAAAGTTTTTGTCTTGGAAGACAGCCTTCCTAGTGGCTATTACATCAGCTAAGAGGGTCTCTGAGCTGCAGGCTTTGTCTGCCATGCCTCCTTATTTGGTCTTCCATAAGGACAGGGTCTCTCTCCGTACAAATCCTTCATTTTTACCCAAAGTGTCATCTCAATCAAACATAAACCAAACAATTAATCTTCCTGTTTTCTTTCCAAATTTTCAGAACAAAGGGGAATATAAACTTCATTTGTTAGATGTTCATAGATAGCTTCATTTCTACCGTCATAGAACACAATCCTTCCATTAAGTCCGATCAATTATTTGTCGAATTTTCTAAACCTCGTTTGGGAAAGGCCATTTCCAAGGTCTCTTTAGCCAGATGGATCACTCTTTGCATTTTACACATTTACAAAGCCAAGGGTTTATCTCCTTCTGGTCTGTTTAAAGCTCACTGTACCAGGTCCATGGCAACTTCCGCTGCTTTTTGGTCTAAGGTTCCTTTGGATGACATTTGCACAGCAGCAACATGGGCAAATTCTCATACTTTCATCTGTCATTACAAATTAGGTCTGATTTCCAGAGGGAGAGCATCCTTTGGCTCTGCGGTGCTCAGGAATATCCTTCCATGAGGGCCTCCTAGGATTTGTTAAGTAGCTGGGGACTCTGTCCCACAAGTTGCAGATAAAATTAAGTTAACTATTTCAGATAAAGAAGTTATGTACTCACCATAACGTTCCATCTGAGTAGTTATACTTCATTTTTCTGCAGCCTTCCCACCCTCTGTCCCCCTGAACTTTTCATGTGAATAAACATGTTAGGTTTATTTAGTTGAGTTGTTAATGTGTATAGTTGCAGCAAACTCGATCTGAGGGAAGATAGGAGATGGTGGTGTATTATGAGTAGGGAGAGGAGCTCGGAGAAGATGCTAGAAAATAAGTTGCCGGCTCAGATCCGATATGGATCCGAATACCCACAAGTTGCAGAAAAATGAAGTATAACTACTCAGATGGAACGTTATGGTGAGTACATAACTTCTTTTTTCTTCCACATATAAACTGTTGATGTAGACGTGCTCCCATTTGCCTAACAAAAATATAGAGTTCTTAGAGAAACTGAACTGGTACTCCACCATGGCTTACAGGTACACATTCTTCAGGTGGCAGTCTCTCTCTAAATATTTTTACATTCCTGCTAGGCTGTCTCAGATCCATAATAGTGGGGATGTTATTTGCTGGACATGTAGTCAACGGACAGTAGAGGATTGGGGACACTGCCCCAAACTTCTCCATCTAAAACAGAATTTGCCTGTGTGATGGACTATAGCTGGGCATGATGTGCCTTTCCCCATCCCCCTTTTTATTAGGGTACTGTCAGAATGTCATTTTTCCCTCTTTGCCCAGCCCACCCCCTACCCTACCATCCTTGTCTCATTATGCTGCTGTGAGAGAAATGTATCACCTGTCATTAGAAGCAAAAGAAAATGGAAGAAGGAACTAAAAGACCATTGGAATGAACTTGGTGAAGATGAGGGTTAAGTGGGCTTGCGTATCACTTACCCTGTATCCCACTTAAGAGGGCGAGAGTGCACATGGCAGTTTGACTTTTTTTTTTTCCATTTTCCATTAATACACCATTTCCGTCCTGACTTGTTAGATTTCCTTAATTGTTACATGGATCTTCACACTTCATATTTTTTTAATTTTTTAATGATGTGTATAAAAACATATTAATGGGGTTTTGTATATTTTTAACAAAGTGAGATGAGCTTGATAGAACTTATCATTTGAGGGTTATTTCTGTTGTTTTAATTAAATAGTCCTTGTGTTGAAAAGGAGGTTCTCAGCAGCTTTGAGCTCAATGTAGTTTGTTCTTACTTTGGTCATTATATATATTTTTTAATTATATCAGATTATTCACCAGTGTATTTTGATTTTTGTGCACCTTGTATGTGGACTGCAGTACTTCTGTTTGTTATTGCTTGTTCTGTTAAATAAAGTAATGTCACATAAAAAAAAATACATAAATGTTACTAATTGTCAGAACAGACACTTCCATAAATGTTTCTGCCAGAATTAGACTTTTTAGTCTATGTACTGCGGTGGTGGTGCTGCGGTAACGTTGTCGCCTCATAGCAAGACGTTGTCCCGTTCGATTCTCAGCTAGAGCGTCTTCTGTGTGGATGCATACATGAATGGGGCGTGCCTTCATTTAAGGTTGTGTGTCAGGGTTGGAAACCCAGTACGTAAAAGTCCACTACCAATCATTAGCGGACCGGAGTTCCACTGTGGCAACCCCTAACCGGGAAAAGCCGAAAGACACAAACAAAGTATGCCTGTTTTGTCTATAGTACGGTGCAGTCTAGGTAGTCTGCCTGTTTCCCTGTAGCACAGTGCATTTGCCCAAATACCAACCACTCCCGCTGGCTGACCTATCCTTGCCCTCTTAGAGGCCTATTTTGAATCATTCTTTTCAGCAGCTAATTTCTGTGGCACAACACTTTGTGTGTGTGAAGTAATATATTCAGGCTGATCTTCACAGTCTTCATTTGTTGTGTCCTTTCTTTGACACACTATTCTTTTAAGTTCTGTCCTTGCATTTCCATGTGATTTCTTTGGGCACTGTATTGTATCCTCCTTTTCCCATCTTTTTTCAGTGGAGTACAGTCCTAATCCTCCAACTAGTTTTTCATTAAAAACAAATTTAGACCCTTGACATCCCTAGTGGATTTTTCATGAGTGCTATGTCTCTATTCTCTACGGAGCCATCAGAGATGGGTACATCAGTTTAGCGGATGTCTTAACGGTGCCTTTTATAGGACAGTCGGTGTGCATCCACAGAGATTTTGGAATGTACCTGTTTAGGTTTGCATCCACCATCTCCCAATCCTATTTACAATAAGTATGTTATGATGTCCTTCTATTCCTGTTTTGCAGTATTCTTGTTGTGGGATTTTCTGCCTCAGGTGACACGTACGTCGGCTCCTGTAGAAAAGCTTCAGCTTGGCTGTTGCAGCTGCGTGGGAAGTCACACTTAGGTAAAAGTCAAAAAGAGGCCAGCATCAAAGAGTGAATGTAGATACCAAGGGGCCAAAACTGGTCTGATTTTTTTTGGTTATGCCATAATAAACTAAATCTACATTCACTCTTTGGTGCTGGCCTCTTTTTGACTTTTACATAATTTTTTTGGCCTTTTGCAGCTGCCTTACATGCGAGTACGTTGTGGAACTGACGTCACACTTAGGGCCATAAACCAGGTTCCTTAAATGTGACGTCTGCACGCACTTTTCAGCCGCAGACGACCGACGCATCATGTACTTCACTCCTTCAATGCAAACATCTAAAAAGCTAAGTACCCCATTGGGGTTTTTTCTTCTATTATCTTGCTAAGCTTGGTTTGTTGTAGCTAGCCATAGCCGATGTCAGCAAAAAAGGGTAAATGATAATGCGGGCGCCAGATTCTCCATAAAGATTTGCATGATTGCAGCATGTGTTTTTGCTTAGGCTGGGAGCACGACCACAATGCCTGCTCCATTTGCCAATCATGGCCATCTGGCCACCCTTAATCTTTATTTGGAGAACTAACGGTGTAAGCTTTTAGCCGTTAGGATGGATCCCAATTCAGAGGCATTGACAGAACCTCCACGTAAGAAGGCCAAGTTTCCTAGGCCCTCTGCCACTCTGCTACCGGATGCCCTGCCATCTTCCCATTCAGGAGTTGAGGGGAGCTCAGAAGAACTGTCAATTTCAGAGGCAACCTTTGTGGAAGCCGTTTTGCAGCCGATGACTGGCATGTCCCCGGAACCAGCCCAGATGCCGACTACTGTCATGGTCGAGGGGGAACCACTTAGCAGAGCCTCTGACCCGGATCCCTCCTCTGGAAGCTACTTCTGTTCTAATGGCATCCGATGCCAGGCCTAAGCCTAAGTCCACTCTATCCAAAAGAAAACAAAAGGCCATACATTTGATCATGACTAAGGAAGGCCTACCTGACTGGCAGTCCTTCACTTCCTCTTTGATGCAGGCCTTTATGACCTTCAGGCCTTCAGCCTCATCTATCTCCACTCTACCACTGCTAAGCCCTAGAACTGTTTCTACTTCTTCCCTCCCCTCTCCAACCTCTCAGGATAGGGAAGAAGAGCAAGACACTGACTACTCCTCTTCTGAGGAATCCATCTCTTACACCTCACAAATTGCTTCCCCTTAGGAGTACTTCTCCCCAGATGAAGAATCTATTGAGGGGAGACTCTCCTCCAGAGGATATTACATTTGGTGAAACTGTCACGAAAATGAAAGAATTTAAATGGGACACCTCTCAAATGTCTGAAACCCAGAAATGTTATAGGTAGAGTCCCCCTCTCCTTCTGGTATTCCACCTGTCATCCCTGCATACTTAGATGCTTTTTCCTTTGCATCTAAGACACCAGACTCTCAGCCACCTGCCCCTAAATGCCCAGACAGCTTTTACAAGCTGCCTGAGGATCAGAAATTTCTAGTTAAACCCCCCCCCCCCCCCCCCGGCAGACCCAGCTGTGATTGCCACATATCCTGACAAACAATCCAGACTTATTCTATCTGCCTCACTCTTACCCACTGACAAAGATAGCAAATCTATTGATAGGATTGGTAAGGTTTACACCTCTTCCACTTCGGCTTTTAGAACCATCAACTGTCACCATATGACCAAATTTGCTCTGGACCTGGTCTCTCAAGCTGCCACCTTACTAGCCAGTACTCCTAACTGCCCCACTAAAACTGACATTTCTTCTAAACTTTTTCTGGCTGCCCAAGTAGCCAAACACTATCAGATGCAGCTGTGATGCTGCAGAGGCTTCTGCCTGCTCTGCAGCATCTGCCTCTGTTCTCAGGAGATATTCCTGACTTGGGCTTCAGCACCTACCAGAGGACTTTAAGTCTAAGATCCTGGATGCTCCCCTGGACCCCAATTTCCTCTTTGGAAAACAATCTGCAGATCTGCTCAAGAACCTGCAAGAAAAGAGTAAGGAACTACAAGACATTAAACATTTATTGGTGTCTCCCATCCCAAAATACTACAGGAACTATCTGGCCAAGGCCACTTTTGTCAGGAGTAACCCGGCCCCTGCTGGGATCTGCTTCTTCCAGGCCCAGAAGAGGTACCAGAAGGCCTACCTCTTCCAGGACAGCTGCCCCTCAGCCTTCCCCTGGCAGCCCTTTCAAGACAGAGGAGGCCCCAACAATGCGTGACTGCCTTGCCCCCCTACTGAGTGAACTGGGAGACTGTGTCTTTCCTGATCAGTCCAGTATTTTTGGTATATCATCCAAAAGGGATACTTCCTTTCCTGGAAGGAAAGGCCACCCCTAAGAAGCATTTCCTTTCCCCCCAGAAATCAAAATCATCTTTTGCCACAAGTCCTACAGACCTTCTGAATTTGGGTACCATAGAACCTGTCCCCTCAGGACAGGAAGGAAAAGGCTTCTACTCTCGACTGTTCCTGGTCCCCAAAAAAAACGACGGACCATTGAGACCAATTCTAGACCTTTCCTTCTTAAATCTATTCTTATAGATGCCCACCTTCAGAATGCTGTCACTCCCAACCCTCCTTCCTTCATACCTGCCAAGGCTTTCATGGCCACATTGGATCTAAAAGAGGCTTACTTACACATTCCCATACTATCCTCCCACAGAAAATATTTACATTTCTCTGGATTACCCTCTCATTTCCAATTTACTGCTTTGCCATTTGGTCTGTCCACTACCCCCAGAGTATTCACAAAATGCGTGGCACCTGCCATTGCCCATTGAAGAACACAGAGAATTCCGATTTATCCCTACCTAGACGATATCCTGATCCTGGCAGACTGCAAAGAAACCCTTTCTGCCCATCTGCTATTCACCATGTCCCTTTTACAAAATTTGGGGTTTACCCTCAACCTCCCAAAGTCACCCCTAACCCCAGAGTAGGGCAAGATATTTCTGGGTTGCAGAATCAGGACAGATCTAATGAAGGCTTTTTTACCCCAAGATGAAGTCAGCTCCCTGACCTCCCATTTCAAAGCCCTGCTGCAGATCCATGTAATCACTGCAAGGCAATTTCTAAGGACCCTGTGCCTTATGGCAGCAACAATCCCTATGCTTCCACTTGCCAGATTGCATATATAAAAGCTACAGTGGTAACTAAAAAAACATTTGATCCCAACACCAGCATCCCCTGGAACAAGAAATCACACTCTTACCCTGCCTAAAGGCAGAGGTTCACTGGTGGATTCAACAAGTACAGCTCAATCCCGGCCTTCCCCATCAGCCCCCTCTTCCAACTCAGGTAATGCATACAGATGCATCAGACTCAGGATGGGGAGCCACCTTGGCATCCTACAGGGTTCAAGCAGAATGACACCCTTCTCTGAAGGCCAGACACATCAGTGTGAGAGAAATGACAGCAGTTCTCCTGGCCCTGAAAACCTTCAGCCCCCTGTTTCTACTAGGTGTGCTCTTAATAGTTACAGACAACACCACAGTGATGTGGTATGTCAACAAACAGGCAAGATAAGAGCTTACCTCCTGTGCAGACTAACATTGCAGATATGGGAGCTAGCATATCCCCACCACAACCTGTCCCTGCAGGCATCCTACATCCCCTCGCAGGACAACAAACAGGCAGACCTTCTAAGCAGAACATCCTCCCCACAATGCGAATGGATGCTGAACAGGACAGTCTTCCTGGATATAGTCCACTGGTAGGGCATTCCCCAAATAGACCTGTTTGCCTCCCCCCAGAACAGACAACTGCAGACCTTCTGCACCATGACCTACTCCCCTCTAGCTTGGAGATTAGACGCTTTCAGCATCTCTTGGAAGGGGAAGTTTCTATATGCCTTCCCCCCCATTCCCACTGATCCAAAAAGTCTTCCTGAAAATCAGGAAGGACAAACCAAAAATCTTGTTGGTGACTCCCTACTGGCAAAGGCAGCAGTGGATTCCCCCTACTTCACAATCTAGCCAAGAGCAATCACCACAAGTTACCCCACAAGGTGGACCTTCTGACACAACAAAAAGGAACTCTCATCCACTCAACACGTGCAGATGCTGTCACTGACACTGTGGGTGATAAACTTTGAATTCCCTTCAGGCACTGCTACTCAGAGGACATGCTTTCAGTCCTGAGGGAGGCCAGGAAACCTACTACAAGAGAATCATACCTTGCTAAATGGGAATGATTCCCGAAATGGTGTCTGGACAAGGGTAGGGACCCATGCATTGCATTCATACCCCCCCCAGTCCTAGCTTTCAAGTGTCAACTTATGAAAGGTGGACTATCATACTCTTCAGTTAAAGTTCATCTCTCCACAATCTCTGCCTGCCTACCCCTAGAACCACCCCTGCTAGCCAGGCTCGATGTTAAGCTTTTCTTAAAATGGGTCCTACACATTAGGCCTCCAAGAAAGCCCATCCCACCACTCTGGACCTGAACTTCATTCTGAAAAAACTAACCCAAAGCCCTTTTGAACCTATTGGGACAGCTACCTTTCAGATGTGTACATGGAAAACAATCCTGCTAGTGGCAATAACTTCAGCCAGAAGGGTGTCAGAACTACAGGCCTTAATGGCCTGCCCCCCCTTACACGACTTTCCACAAGGACAGGGTAACACTTAGAACTAACCCCTCCTTCATGCCTAAGGTAGTCAACGATTTGTCATTAAACCAGTCTGTTCACCTGCCCACTTTCTTCCCCTCTCCCACCAGCGAAGGGGAAAGGATTCTGCACTCCCTGCATGTACACAGGCAGTTGAGATTCTACCTGGACAAAACAAAGTCCATTAGGAAATCCACTCAACTCTTTATTTCATACCACCCCAGAGCCATGGGCAAGGTAGTCTCCAAACAAACCATCACCTGCTGGATCAGGAAAGCCATTTCCTTCTGTTACTCTCACCATGGCAAAAAAACTCCCACTAGGAGTCAAAGCTCACTCCACCATTGCAATGGCAGCCTTCAAAGCCTTGATCAAAGGTCTGGGCACTGCTTCCATTATGGTCCACCATACACACCTTCACCAAGCACTACAAACTCGACAGTGTCTCCAGAGCACAAGCAGGATTTGCCAGGGCAGTCCTGCAGGGATTCTTAGAATCTGCCTCTTCTTTCACCACCCTTCCTTCCAGCTAAGCTGTGATACTCTCCCACAACAAGAATATTGCAACATATGAATAGAAGGACATAGAATAGTTATGTAAAATCTTACCATAACCATAGATGTCCTTCTCTTCCATGTTGCAGTATTCCTTCCCTCCCTCCTAAATCCCCCCTTCTTCTTTTACCCAGTACAGCATACCCCTAACCTCCTGGTACCATATTCTCTGCACTGGGGGCCTGTGAAAACTACATAAGGGCCCTATACCTGACATCACTGGCATACACTCCTGCTGGGGCATATACTCCTTCTGCTAGGCTTTCAGGTTCTGAGGTCTTTGCGTGCAGACGTCACATTTAAAGAACGTGGTTTATGGCCCTGTGTGTGACATCCTACACAGCTGCAACAGCCAAGCTGAAGCTTTTGTATAGGAGCCGACATACGTGTCACCTAAGGCAGAAAATCCCACAACAAGAATACTGCAACATGGAAGAGAAAGGACATGTATGGTTATGGTAAGATTTTACTATTTTTTTTCTCTTTTCATAGGATGTTATCTTTTTGTTCCTTGTAGTTATGTGTGCATTATTTATTGTCCTAGTTCAGCATTCTCCCACCTTGGGATCAATAAGATCTGATTATTATTCTTCAGGGCTTAAAATTTTGGAAAATTTCACATGATTTGTCAGTTTGCCGAATCATGAGTGTGATGCAAAAATGATTACAAACAAATAATGGAAACTTATTTATCCACAAGGGATGGGTAACACCCCACTCCCCCTTGTACCTCTTTGTATTGCCCCCCCCAATTATTGCCACATCAAGTTCATGGACTCCAGTGGAAGAAGAAAACCACCTTCATTCATGGTTCTGTCTCACCCCTTAGGCTCTGCAGTCTCAGAGTGGTTATCTTCCTGTCTATTTGTCATTCTCAGTCTACCTATTATTTGTCAGCTAGATGGATGAATAAATACAGTAATACATGTAGTGAGGTACAGACACCAACAAAAGTGTAAGATCACAAGTATGAAAGGTGGACAGTGTAGCTTGAAACTACTACATCCATTATATTTGCATATATAAAAATGCAAAAATGCATGCTGTTGAAATAGTAAAGATCAAGAAGAACACAATTGTTATGTTTACAGTTACTGGAGTAAACGCACAAAATTATTTCATTTGTTTGCTGTTCATAAAAGGTTTCAACAACAAGAAATTACAAGTTATAACAGTCTGAATATACGTATTATCCAGTCTGTGAAGCAGCATGAAAATAAGTAAAATAAATTAAATGTAGTTTAACATTGTCATGTTTAAAGTTGTCATCATAGCTAAGATGGCGGCGCCCTGTGTGGCAGTGACCTCTTCAGCTCCCGTAGTCTGTTTTGTGTATTTCTGTTAAATTACTGCTAAAATTTATTTATGTTAATGTTTCTTGTTTAATCCGTGCAAATTGTCAACTGTGCAGTTGGTTGGTGGTTGTTCTTGACCTAGTTGAGTGTGTGGTGAACTGCAGCAGTGATATTCATGTTTTGCTTTTTTGTGGAATGTCAGGCTGATTAGTGGAAGTTTGGGCCTACAGTGGACTCAGTGGAGAGTTAACAGTACGCGGAGTGCGAAAGCCAGATTTTTATTTTTTGTGTCTGCCATGCTCATTTTAAGAACTGGACTGAATTTCTCTGAGTCTGAGGAATCCAACTGGATTTGGGATGCTAGAGGTGTAGGAGATGGAAATGGTAACATTGTGAGGATGGTGGATAGAGCGTTGGATTGGTTGTGGCTGTTCAGGCTTTTGGGAAGTGGCGGTTGCACTCTATTCAGTGAGTCAGGTGATGGCCGGACTTTGTATGTTAGTTGTGTGAAGTTATTTGTTTGGGGACTGGACCGGACTTGAGGTATTGGCCGGAGTCGGTGTTGTGCATGGTTGATGCATTCTATGTCTCCGTTGGCTCAGACACTATGTTGTCACTGTAGTTAAATATGTGTATTTGTTTCTGTGCTTTTGTTGCACTTTGACCTTGGAGGAATGTAATTTCGTTCAGCTATGCATTTTGTGTATAGTCAGACAATAAATTTACTTTGATACTTGATACATTGGCCCTTAAGGAGGAAGGTGCATCTCCTATCATAAGGTTGTTTGCCAGAGGTGGACAAAAAACTTCATTCAGTAATTTGAAAGTGAAAGGTTTTAGTGAAAATAAAATTCTAGCAGAAATGGTGGCCATTTGCTTTATGTATTATGTAGCGGTGGTGCTCATTATTGTTAGACGTGAATGATTCTTAACATCTTATTTTCAGCCATGGGAAGTGGGTTCAGCCTTCACATGGGGGAGCACCTTATGGTCACCTCACTTTAGAAATGTACTGTTTACAGTGCAGTAAGACCCTGATTGCTTCCACCTGATAGTGAGCAAAAGCGCTGACCACTGTTGTCTTATACTCTGTTGATTTTCCCACCTTGATAGTAGCGTAGATTGCTATGCTTTTCTGCAGCACTCTATCAGATGGGTTGTACACCCACCTACCCTGTACAGAAAGAATGTTTTGTCATTCTGCAGCAGTTGAGTGCATCTTCTTCGTCATCATCATCATTATCATCATCATCATTATTCTTGGCAGTGATGAAACATAAGCAGTCATTCCAGATCATGCTACAGGCTGGTAACCTTCACACCTACTTGGTGACTTTTGGATCAGCGTACGTCATCTTAGCATTATTTTTCTGTTTTGTTTTCTCCATTTGTGAGTCCCCATCTTTATAACTTGGAAGCAGTAGCAACAGTGTACAATCCTCATCAGTGATGTCTGGGTCACAAAACTGGTTAAATAGGTCTTCACAGAAAACATACCATCACCATCCAAATTCTATTGTCTTGCACTGTCACTTAGCCACCTGTTTAGACAGTAGTAGTAGTAACCTGCTATATCAAATGAGATAGCACTTCCAGTAGACTGAATTTATTACATACCTGTAAAACTGGTTCACATTGCAATCATGGTACCTGTCTGTGTGTGGAACCACAAAAGTACAAGGTCAACAGGCTGAAGGAAAAACTCATCCCCAAGGCCAGTCCACTGACTTTAGCATAGTGGGCATCACATATATTTCTTTAAGCATTCATTAGAGGAGTCTCTAGATGAAAAGTACTCATGGTTAAATGTTCAGTGGTGTAGGCCTGCAAAGTTACAGTAACTTTTTAATCATTGCAATAATACGGTTTCATTTTGTGTGTGTGCGTGCATATGCACACGTGCACTCAGTGTGTGTGTGTGTGTGGGGGGGGGGCAGGGGCAAGGAACATTGGTTAACCATCAGGATCAATAAAAAAATGGATCTGCCAGGTGAGGTGTAAACGTTTTTTTTTTATTATAGACCATTGTTCTGAGTTCAGCTAAACATTGAATAAAGATTTAGATTGTGAAGATGTGTTAATACTTTATATTTACATAATACAAGGAGAGGTTTTCAGAATCAAGCTTACATTCTACTAACCATCAAGAAGGGAGAGGCATATGTTATTCTGCACATTGTGGTAATAAATGCGATTCAGAGATGTGCAAATGAAGAACACATCTTTGTCTTTTTTTTCCTTTTTAACATCAAATAAATTACAGCAAATTAATACTCAGATTGCCAAAAGTAATGCTATAATAGTAAGCAAATATGAACATGAACTATTTACATGTGCACCAACTAACTTAACAAGGCTGTCAGGGTGAATCACAGTAATGTTATCTGTATTCCCTTCCATTTGCAAACAATGACAGGCAAGATTCAGGGTCTCTTAAGAGGACAAAATGTGACAACTGAAATCCCTGCTGATCATATAGGGTAGGCAGAGGTCCTCAGCACCTACAACTATGGCAAATCTGCGCTACCTAGTACGGGAAGGGGCAAACAGGAGTGATCCTAGCTCTGAAACCTGTGGGATTCTACTAGACAGTGTTCTTTTTGTGGAAGTAACTTCCCTTATCTTGACTTACTGCATCTTATCCACGAGCCAGTTGTCAATCCAGCAGTTGATGTAGGGGATTTTTCCTAATTTTATAAGCTTCTCTACAATGCCTGAATGGGATATATTGTGTCAAATGCTTTGGCCAGGTCTAGGTAGGTAGTGTGTCACCATGCCTTCATCTAGTGTGTGTCACCATGACTTCATCTAGTCTTTTGTGACCCTTTCAAAAAATCCACTAGGTTAAGTAAGCATGATCTGCCTTTGATGAAACCAAACTGGGATGTATAAAGTGTTTGGAGGTTTCTTATGCCCTTATTGATTAATTCCATGATAAGTCCCATGGCTTTTCATATGAGGCTGGTCTGACTTGTGGTTTGATAGTTACCCGGGTTGGTGGATGACCTTCCCATTTGCAGTGGTATGACTGTGGCTGTCCTCCATTTGCTTGATATGAAGCTCGTTGAGATCGAACAGTATTATTAGGGATATGGATATGTTGTACCTTCATGCTGTTTAGGTTACATCCAGGGTTATTGTCAGGATCCATAGATGCAGTATTTCTGGTTTTGAGAGAGCTTCCAGGACTTGGTCTTGTGTGATAGCTGGGGCATATTGGTTTCTGATATTTTTTGTGAGATATTTTGGTGTTGGGGGGTAATGCTGGAGATAAATTTATCAGTGAGCATGTTTACTATGCTTCAGCTTCAGTATAGATAATGTCATTCACCTTCAGCTCAGGACACTGCTGCATAGCAATTTAGAGATTACGGATATAGTTAAAAAAAGGCTTTGTGCTTGGATGGCTGTTATTGCCTCAGATTTGGCCTTTGTGGTTTAATAATTAGACTCCTGAGTTGCTTATTTAATTTAATGATGGGGTTTCTAACATGCTGTATGTTGCAATTCTTATTTTTGGCCACAATTTTCTTTCTTTTGTTATAAAGCTTATTGATATTGTGGTTCCACCAGGTATGTTTGGCTTAAGGTTTGCTGTATGCTCATTTCTGGTGGGTACAGCTGCTTTTATGCAGTTGTTTGCATATTGATATAAGTTAGCAGTGTATGTTTCCACATAAGCAGTACAGTTTTCTGGGTTTGAGCTGTGAGATTTGAGACTTGCCAGGGGATCTCATAGAAGAAGGAAGTTTGCCTTGGAGAAATTTCTAAAGTTCCAAAGACCCAGAGGCCTCAGGTTTTTATTTAATTTAAAAGGAGACTACTTGTCATCAGACCTGATGAGTGAGGATGTTACCTAAGGGATAGAGCATAATTCTCCCTTATCTGTAAGAGCAAGGGTGTTGGCTCTCCTAGTAGGTATTCAAACTAATTGGCCTTGCATGGTGTCTCTTCATACTAATCCTCCCTTTATGAATCCAAGGTGGTCAGTGATTTTCCCTGAATCAGTCAGTTCATCTTTTCTCCTTTGTTTCCTTCTCCATAAAGTTGTAGTGAGAAGGTACTACACACCTTGGATTTACATAGCTCAATATTACTTGGATAAGACAAAATACATCAAAAAATCTTAGCAACTTTTTGTTTCTTTTCAAACCAGGAAATTTGGTTTGTCAGTGTTTACGCGAACCATCTCTCCTGGATCTCTAAGGCCATTTCCATTTGTTGTTCATTTCATGGCAAGCAGCTTTCTTCTTCAGTGTGTGCTCATTCTACTATGGCAGTAGCCTCTTTTGGTACATTTTCAAGGATTGTGATACTAGATCCATCCTGGGAACTGTTACTTGGTCTTCTGTTCACACATTTAAATTGGATGTCATTTTCATAGTCACTGCAGGATTTACGAGGGCTATCCTTCATGGGTTTGTGGAGGGCTGATGATCTTTGTGTTTCACTGTTGCAGTCGTCACATTTGGGTTATCCCTGCCATGGTAGCCCTCGGCTGGCCTGAATACCAGAGGCTTAGTATTTCTGCGTCAGTTGCTGTCGCTTCAGGACTGACGTCAGGTCGTCAGTAGTATAAATAAGGCAGCCGATACCATTACATCAGTCTTTCTTGCCATGGAGCCTGAAGCAGAAGCAGTTTGCACGAGTGCCGGTCGGCCGCTACCTGAGTTTCATCTACCGATTTGAAGCTGAAGTCTTCTAAAGCTAAGTATCCCATTGGGGATCCTTTGTTCTTGCACTAACCGATGTCAGAAAAAGTTAATTGTCTCGCCTGTTGGAAAGCAAATACCACACCGAGACTTTTATTCTTACTGCATCAATTGTTTAGGCCCAGACCACGATGTCCCCCACTGTCGCTTCTGTGCTTTGTTCAACGCCAGAACTATCCGTCGTCGGGCCCTTATTGTAGCTAGATATTTTTGCTTACAGTCCACGAACTCCGATATGGCTTCAGTAAGCCATCCGACAGCACATCTTCTGAAAAAACATAAAGATAAAGACAGAGACAGACCGCACAGTTCCAAACCTACTGACGACGCTTCCGTTAAGCTAGTCGTCAGTTCTCTGGTCCTCAGTGAGGTGCTTTTGCAGCCGCTGATGCGCACTTCTGTGGATTCGCAGGCTGCTACTGAGACCCTTTTGGAGTCCGGTGTGCCGCAAAACTCTTCTTCGACTAAGGATCCTGTGGTCGTCTCTACCTTGGATGGGTCCGGAGCCGCTGAGCAGGCACCAGCTTCTCCTTCGCACTATCGATTCTCGACACAGACATCATCTTTCGCAAATACCTTTTTTTCAAAAACTACTGAGTTTCTTACACCCAGGGTATGAACCACACCCAAGAAATAGACGACCCAGTCTCAGGCACCTGCTTCCTTGCCTCGGTCTCAAATGCTTAAAATGGCGGAAGACCTTATCATGCTGATCAGGGGAAGCCAAGCTACCCCCTCCAAAAGGAAAAGAAATCTGTCCCCTGTAGTTTTGTCTGAACAAGAGTCATATGAATCTGATGCATCTGAATATGAAGACATGCAACCCTCTCTACTTATGAGGATTCTGATGCAGAGGATTCCATCCCTTCGGCCTCTCCCCCAGAGGATTTTTCCTTTGGGGAAACCCTTCATACCTTAAGGGAGCATTTCCAGTGGGAAAGTCAGAGCTACCCTCGGTTTGAAAAGAGACTCGGAATTCTTAGATCTTCCACAGCACAGACCCTTGGCCATCCCCCCAGTCCTGGATGTCGTGGTGGATGTTTTCCTGGAATCCAGCTTGACTCCTGACACCCTCCCTCCTGCACCCAGAAAACCAGATAGGTACTATAGAGTCCCTGATTCTCACAAATTTCTTTTTTAAAAATCCTACTGCTGACCCTGAGGTAATTTCTCAAGGACCTAAAGGGATTAAAGCAACCTCTGCTAAGAATCCCACCTCCTCTGATAAGGATCCCTGAGCACTAGGCAGATGGGGTAAAAAAAGTATACACCTCAGCTACTTTTGCTATCAGAGCACTAAACTGTCAGTTCCATATGCTAAAGTTTCAGCAACATACTCTGGAACTCCTCAAACAAAAAATGTCTTCTTTTCCTGCTTGTGCAGAATCTAAAGAGTTACAAGAGTTCATGCATTCTGCAAGTCAAGTAACTAAGCACACTTTGCATTATGGTTTTGACGCCCTACAGGCTTCTTGCAGGGCAGCAATCACCTGTTCTGTCATTAGAAGGCATGCATGGCTTAAGGAACAGCCCTTGCCAGACCATGTCAAATCTAAATTGTTGGATGCCCCCTTGCACAAAGACAACTTATTTGGCACTAAGGCAGAAGAGGTCTTAAAAAGGCTGGAAGAAAATGCAAAATCTATGCAGACAGTTAAGGATTTCTTACAGGTCCAGCCACCCAGGTTCAGCAGGCATTGTCCCACCAAGCACTGGTCCTTTCTTGCTCCCTCTAAGCCAGTCTAGCCCAGACCCCGTGGAACCAGACCCCCCCCCCCCAGACAGCAGCCATAGGGAATGCAGAGATCTAAACAATGGACTACCTCCACTTCAAAACCAGGGAGTTCTAAGCCACCCCCTTATGGTAAGAACTCACAATGACTCACCTCCCCCACCTCCTCCCTCTGCCCACCTTCATTTACCCCTAGGAGGAAAACTCTCCTTTCACGCAACCACCTGGGCCACCATTACCAATGACCACTGGGTTCTCAACATAGTGTCACAGGGATACAAATTTTCTTTCCACACCCTTCCTACCCCAAAAGGGTTCCCAGATCTACCTCCAAACCAGTGGACAGGGGCACAAAAGCAAGTCCTTTCCCTGCTCTGTATGAGGGCAGTAGAGCACATGCCTGTAGAACAGAGAGGCCAAGGTTTCTACTCCAGACTTTTTCTTGTGCCCAGAAAAGAGGGCACCTGACACCCCATCCTACCTCCATATTCCTATCAGGAAATCATGCAGGAAATATCTCAATTTCAGAGCAGGATCTCAGCACTTTCAGTTTTCTGTGCTTCCCTTTGACTTATCTACTGCTCCCAGAGTTTTCACAAAATGTCTGGCTCCAGCCATTGCCTTTTGCAGACAAAGGAATATCTGGATTTATCCATACTTAGACGACTGCCTAATTCAGGCAGACAGCCAAGAAAAGCTGCTCAAGCACCTGGCCTTTGTAAAGTCCTACTAATCTCCCTAGGGTACACAGTCAACAAAAAGAAATCCAAACAGGTGCCCATCCAAAGGATTATATTCCTGGGAGCAAGCCTGGACACAGCATCCCAGATGGCATTCCTTACACCAGAAAAGCAAAATTTCCTGACAGCCTACTTCTCTCAACTAGCCACCAGACCCCAGCTATCTGCAAGGAAGATCCTGCAAGCTCTGGGGTTCATGGCATCTTGCATACTACTCCTTCTATATGTCAGACTGCATATGAGGAAACTTTTAATGGTACCTAAAAAGCCTTAGGTGTCAACACTCTCAAGACCTGGAGACTCTTATGCCTATAATTCCTTGCCTGAAGAGATTTTCTTTGGTGGGCAACAGCATGCTCCCACATCAACGGACTACTTTTCTCACCACCCCTCGCCACCCAGACCCTCACCACAGACACATCAGACTATGCCTGGGGTGCATACCTGGACGGCAGGTGCATACAGAGCCAATGGAGCCCACAGCAAATCCCTCTGCACATCAGCCAAAAAGAGATGATGGCTGTCCAGCATGCCTTGATATCTTTCAAGCCCCTTCTCTCCCCAGGGGCTCTCCTGATCAAAACAGACAACACCACTGTAATGTGGTATATCAACAAGCAGGTAGGGACTCACTCCTACCCTCTATGCAGGCTGGCCATGACCCTTTGGCACACAGCCTCTGCCATGCAACTCCACCTGTTAGCACAATTCCTACCAGGTTCTCTCAACTCTCTGGCAGACCAATTAAACAGAAATCTTCTGGACCCACACGAGTGGCAGCTCAACAGAAGAACCTACACCCTAATAACTCAAAAATGGGGCACCCCGAAGGTCAACATCTTTGCCTCCCACACCAACCATCAGCTCAGCAAATTCTGCACCAGGGAGCATCACTGCATGGCTTGGAAAGTGGATGCCCTGTGCTTCCCCTGGGTCAATCTATTGGTCTATGCCTTTCCTCCACTACCTCTCATCCCCAGGGTACTGCTCAAAATAAAGGAGGAAAAACTAAGGACAATTCTTATAGCTGCAGACTGGCCTCGGCAGTACTGGTACCCCTTGCTGCGCATCCTGTCCCCACTGCCACTATAGCATCTTCCTCAGATTCCAAACCTCCTGACCCAGAGGCAAGGGGAATTCATGCATCCCCAATTGCAGACACTCAGTTTGGCAGCTTGGCTTATTCCCTAACCCCCCCCCAATCAATCTTCCAACCTCAGTAAACCGGTTCAGATGTTATACTTGAGGCCAGGCGCCCTAGCACTAGAAAGTCGTACGCTGACAAGTGGAAAAGGTTCTGCACCTGAATTCAGGCTAAGGGAGCCAATACAACGCAGCCATCCCATCCTAGATTACTTAGCTGACCTACTATACAGTGGCTTCTCTTTTTCCTGTATTAAAATTCATGCCTCTGCTATCTCTGCTCATTTTCCCACTGAGCAGCCCCTTTTCTCACACCCCTTCATCAAACAGTTCCTAAGAGGGGCTAGCAACTTGAGGCCACCCAGAAGAGCACCAATCCCAGCTTGGGACATTAATGTTGTGTTGGAAATGCTCACCTTGCCCCCCTTCGAACCAGCTTCTTCTGCAGAGGTAAAATTTCTTTCCTGGAAGACAGCTTTCCTTCTGGCCATCACTTCAGCCAGAAGAGTCTCCGAGCTGCAAGCACTCATGGCTGTGGAACCCTTCATCATCTTCCATGCTGACAGGGTATCCCTCAGGACTAACCCATCTTTCATGCCCAAGGTGGCAGTGTGGCTCTCAACCAATCTATTCATTTGCCCACTTTTTTCCTAATCCCCGGAACCAAGGGGGAAAGGATCCTGCACTCTCTAGATGTGGACAGACAGCTCAGATTCTGTCTAGATAAGACTAAATCCTTCAAAAAGTCTGATCAATTGCTGGATAGCTTTGCTACAGGGTCAGAAGGCAAAGCCATCTCCAAACAAACCATTTCCAAATGGATAGCACACTGCATCCATTTCTACTACAACCAACATAGAAAGCCCCCCCCCCAAGGGGGTCAGGACTCACTCCACCAGAGCAGCCTCCACCTCTGCAGCTTTCCTCAGAGGATTCCCCACCAGGGACATCCTGGAGGCTGCCACCTGGTCATCTGTTCACACTTTTACCAAACATTACCACCTGCCTCTCTTCTCCAAATTCAGGGCAGGGTTTGCCGGGCATCCTAGCCAGCCCCTAGTTTCCTTGACTGCCTCCACCCATTTCCTCAGCTTTGGGAATCAACCCACATGTGATGACTGCAACAGTGAAACACGAAGAACATAGTACAGTTGTGTACACTTACCATAAATGTAGATGTTCAAGTGTATTCACTGTTGCAGTCCTGGTTTCCCTCTCTCCATCCTCCTTTTTTCTTCTCTTTCCTTACAAGGGACATATTGGTATTTACTTTCTACTGATGGGGTTCTTCCATAAGAACCTGGCTCCTACTTGGGGGCTCCTGACAGGGTTAGGGCAAGAATATCTGATGTAATGGCATCGGCTGCCTTACTTTATTATACTGACGACCTGATGTCAGTCCTGAAGCGACAGCAACCGATGCAGAAATACTAAGCCTTTGGTATTTGGGCCGGCCGAGGGTTACCCTGGCAGGGGTAACCCAAATGTATGATGACTGCAACAGTGAATACACTCGAACATCTATATTTATGGTAAGTGTACACAACTGTACTTTCTCTGCCTTCCTCCTCCCATACTTTCCAGTAATGTGTGTGCTCTCCTAAGTTAAAGACTACTGCAACAATGTTGAGGAAGAACATAGAATAGTTGTGTAAGATCTTACCATAGCAGTAGATGTCCTATTTTTCACTTTTGCAGTGTTTGTCCTTCCCTCTTGCCCCCTTTTTAATTTTCTGTTGCCCTCTGCTGGCTGAGGGAGTTTCTCTTGCATCTTTATATCTTGCTGTATCCCTTCCCGGATGGGTATGTTATTGTTTCTCTGTGGCTGCTTTGGTTCTCCTGGGGCACTTTAGTTCTGAGGATTAGGTGTCTGTACATCAGATATGTATCTTATGCCTTGTGTGTATGACATATGTCTGATGTGTGATGGCAGTTACGTGCAAAGGCCAGACATTAGGCTATCCTTGGAAGGATATCCTAAGTTAAAGAATATTGCAATAGTGAGAATTAGGACATCTGCTGTTGTGGTAAGATCTTACACAAATCTACTTTCTAGGGAATTCCGTTGCATGCAGCCTCCATAATATGACCTACTTGCTTCTTGACCAGTGTGCTGGTGTGAAATTAATTGGTTATAGTTTTATTTTGAAACTTGTCTATAAAAATGCCTTAGACCTTCACATAAAAACAGTATGGTGCATATAGTGTCATGACATTCATTCCCTTTTTCTCCAATTACCTGCGTAATGCAGCACAGGGTCGTGAGGGAGTCAGAAGCTCATTCCAGCACTCAGTAGGCATTAATTTTCTAAACTAACAGCCACTCATTCCCCTCCCCTCCCAAATAAGGAAATTAAGAAAAATAAAATAAAATTGTGTTCCTAATGAGTGTTTGTGTGGGTTGCCTGCACAAACCTTCAGGAACTCAAATGCATAAACTGATGACCACCATTGAAATAGGGACTTTCGTCATCCTGATGACACTCTGTATGAGTTGCCAAGGCTAAAATAAGGGTTATTCTTTGTGAATTCATTTGGCAGTGGCACCTCTACCCCATGTGTCATGATAGCAGGGGCTATTTCCATCACACTTCTCTGTCCCATCCACCTCTTCTAGTATGCTGCTTACACACTTGCTCAAGCAAGCAAGGCTACCACGCCTTGGAATTTGGCATAATAAAAAGTGAGAAAGGAGCAAATATATACAAAAGAGAGGAATGAAGTGAAAAAAAGAATGAAATTAATCACTCTTTCTTAGGACTTCTTGCATTTTCTTTCTTGCTTCAGTCACTGTTTTCCTTTTATATTGCACCTTACCTGTACAGCAGTTTCTGTAATTTTTTATTTTAATATTGACCTGAGACTCTGCTGCTCTTGTAATCTTTGATCATGCTGGATAAGAAAAGTATTAATTTTGTGGCATTCTACAGTAAGACCCAATCTGTTTAGTGTCTTGTATGTACTGACCTATAAATTCCCCTACTGTAAGCACTTGCCTTTTGTGACACATTGCTGCAAGTACTCATTTGTTTGTTGTTAGTTTCATACCATAAGTACAAAACTGTTTGTTCATTTCTTGCTATGAACCTTGACCTTCACTAGTCAGTTTTTCTGTAAGCGAATACTCATCTGATATTTTCCTGTAAGAACTTGCTTTTGATTAATCTGTGTCTATAAGCAGTAAGTCTTCATTGTATCATGTCTGCCAAATTGCATTTGGTTTCACCGTAATTAGTTTAAAATATTTAGTATTAAACAATATTTTAAATGTCTTTTTATTTACAGGATGGGAGCGTGAAAGTTCCCCCAGTTCTACAGCCATACCTACAAATGGAGGTCATAAGCAAGCCAAAATATAGCCCATTGAAGTATATTGGACCAAACCAGTATGTGAAGAAATCCAACAAACAGACGTGATGCCAAAAATTACATGATAGTGTGCTTTTATATCAATAAAACAGACTGATTACAACACTGTTAGCAAAACAGCATTTGGACCAAGGCTACATTTTATTTTTTTAAGTAACTTAACTGCTGTTGAGCTTGTTGTCATTGTGAAATTTTTTTATCACCTTCTTAACCATATTGTTCTGATTTGGAAATTTGTGGATCTTGGAACATAGAAAAAGAAATTACTCTTAATTTATTGTGGGTTACCGGATCAAAATACAGTGTACTAATATGAAAATGTCTTGTAATTGGGTGTGTTTTATGTCATATGTGCTGAACTGGCATGCTGTTTTTGAATTTTTAATTCAGAACCAAGATAGTTTACCTAGCAAAGAGTGGGGAATTAATGGGAGAGTGAGTTGTACTGCACTGCTGGAACAGGAGCATACAGCTCTTCTTATAGTCATGTGCAAGTTCTGATGACTACTTTGCTTGTAGTTAATTACCTGTGTATTGGCCATTTTGATCACATTATTGTGCCTTGGAAATATTGTGCTGTGATAAAGGGGACAGTGCTGCTGGTAAGGAAACCGTTCTTTTGGTTAATTTTGGCAAATTATCTTTAATGTTCTTCATCTCACATTGCTGCAGTCCTTACATATGGGTAGTCCGCTGTCCTCGGTCGGTTGAAAACTTAAGTGACTGGTTTCAATACAGCCATGAAGATTTTTTTTTTCTGTAGAACAAAAAATGCTGTATTTTACTGAGTATTGCTTCTCTAGCAAACTGATAAAACTGAAATATTAACAACTGGTGAGCCCATGCCCATAGTCTTTGTATGGAACAGCTGATAATCCCATCCTTTGGCCTTTATGGCCATCTGTAGCAAACACAAAATACTTATTTAGCCAAGTTTTTATTTCCACACCTGTATCTAAGAGGTGTTCTAATCTGTCACTAAGCTAAATTCTTTTTAGTTTTGTTATTTGCTGTACCAAAGTTTTGTACATGAAAACTAAACAGGGATGCATGTCAGACAAGTTGTTTCCAGAGTAAGGAAAGTGATGTGTACTTACTAAGCATCCTGCAGTAGGGATGGGTTACAAGCTTCTGCACATACTTAGACCACATCTTTTGGAGCAGGTATTCTTAAGGGAATCAAGAGCCTTGGTGTCTGTGGACAAGGAAGGATAACATCTCAACACTATAAGGTAGATAACTTTACCACACAAACACATGTCTCCTCTGTGAAAGCACCCAGGCCCAACTGTGGTCCATAGCCTTGAAATCGTGTCCCATGACTTTAGTGTTCTCAACAGGGGTCATTCTGTATTAAATTAGAGTTTTCAGGATTTCCAAAACAGTGCACCACTGAAACATCACTCCCTATTGAAATGTCGGCACTTGAAATGGCAAGTGCCGACAAGCTGAAAAAAGATTGAAAATCTAGGAAGACAATGAATCTCGAAGGTAAATCTTCTCCTTTAAACTTTTTTTTTTTTTTTTGCAGAGAGGCAAGCCTTCCTGCACCACCCAGTGAACATTTGGATAATATATTAATGATGCACTTTTGAGATGGAAAGGATTAAAAAAGTAGGGAGGTAAGTGATCTGGCTGAGCTGAAAGCCTCTTTCAGAGATCATTGATGTCCCCAAAGGAACAGAGGAAAATGATTGTAGAAACTTTGTGATTGACCAGTTTGTGACAATGGTTATGTCTGCCTCAGGACAGAATACTATTTGACAGGTTTCACTGAGTGTACATGGCTTAGAAGTCTATCTGGTTATTATCTTAGACCCATTGTAGTTAGGATGTAAGGAACTGAACTTGCTGTACCCATCACACTTGAGGGTATTTTTTTTCCAATCAGCTCCAAGACTTTCATGGATGCCAAGATGGCTGCCAAGGAGCTAGAAAAGTGCATATAGCTTGCCCAGCACAGTGCATTGGACAACAGAGAAGCCTGTGAGACTGTCATCGGGGAGCAAAGACCAGGAGCAGAAATAGAAAGAAAGAGAGCTGATAAAGCCCTTCCCAGTTTTTCACTGGAAAAATGCAAGGAGATGGAGAGGCATAAAAAATGATTCCTTGAAAACTGCTCAAAGGGAAGACCTAGCAAACAGGTGAGATAGCAGAAGAGGACTAATGTTTAATCCTTCTAGAGAAAAGATACTGACTGAACAGTATGTGTGACAAATTATACTGGTAAATGTATGGATCAATCCTCATCAGTGAGTTAAGCCCAACTACAAAGGTAGATTCGATTGAAAGTGTGATTTTAAAGTGCTTAAACAAGCAAAGTAAAATGTTTTTGTTGTCATAACAAATTTAGAAAGTGAATAAAATGTTGAATTATGTCAAAAGGAAGCACAGCACTGTATAAACAATATAATAAGAGTTGAGCCAAAACAGGCAACTGGGTAGGAAAATCTGCAAGAACAACATGAAAATGGTACTTTAAAAGTGAAAGGAGGGGAGGGTGCAAGATAAGACAACCAATTCAGTACAAATAAAGGAACTGGGCTGAGCTAGAACAGGAAGTAGTAATGAGAATTAATGGAGTCCACATTTGGTCTCGATGTGCTAGAAAATGTAGGTACAGTATGTGAGACTAAATGAAAGGCTTGCAGGGGAGGGAGAAAATACTGGTTACAGAAGAGGGGGAGTGAATGCATCAAAATGGAGCATTGTCTTACAAATAAGAATGGAAGAAAAAGATTATGAAGGAGGGCAAGAGGTTTTGTATTTAGTTCATAGTTTATTTCTGTTGCAGTTTAGTTCTACAGTGCTAGTTTTGCTGCTAGACTAGAGGAAGGAGACAACAGAAAGGATGGGAAAATAGGGCTGAGCTAGAAACAAGCAAGTAGTTAGAAAAGAGAAGATCATCCATAGCCAAAGAAAAGATTACCTTAAAGCTAGCCACTTGTAATGTATATGGGCTGGGGAACAAGAGCAAGACACAGAATGTCATGGAATGTCTTAGACAAAGTGATTTTGGAATGGTAATGCTTCAGGAGACCCACTTATTCAAGAAACAGCATGAATAACTAATAAGTAAGGGTTTTAAAGAGGAATTCTACACAAACACATGAGAAGGCAGGAAAAGATGAATTATAAAATTGATGAAAAGGGTGTTCCATTCCAGACAGATGAACAGAAAGGAGATGAAAAGGACACATATAATGGCAAGGGACAGCTGGGAATGGAAAATGCTAATGTTGAGCAAATTCTGTTTCCCACCCAGAGTGCAAAGCTCAAAACTTAAAAAGGTAATGCTCAAAATGCTAAACTTCATGCAGGGCATAGGAGTATTGGGTGGTGACTGGAGTTTAGAGATCTCAAGGGACGGTGTAAGTGTTGTACTGTGGGAGTAATATGATTTACATAGAAGGCAGAATGTTAAGGAACATAATGAAGATATGTGGGGTGACAGACATCTGTGTCAACAAAGAAATTCTATGTAAATATCCTCACAATATGACACATTCTAGTCTAGACAAGTGGTATATAAATATGGAGCATGAAGGCATCTTATAGGACATGTGTACCTATCCCATCTTTGTCTCCAGTCATGCATTAGTAACTGTAGAAGTGTCAAAACGAGGAGGTAAACAAGAGAAAAGGCACTGGACAGTAAGTGCAGGGTGACTCAAAAATCAACAGAAGACGAAGTTCCAAGATTGCTGAGAGACATTAAGGAGCAGCACAGTACAGGTTAGGTGACACAATAGAAGCACAGAATACCTTTAAGGGAGACTGAAAGTGAGATTTACAGACATGAGAAGCTGAACACTGGATTAAATGGAAAATGTAGACTAGGAGAATCTATGATAATGACAGTAAAGCAAAAGGGAACAAACTGAATGCAGAGAGCAGGATATAGTTAGCAGAACTAAAGAAGTAAGAGAGAGAGGTATTAGAGAAAATTATACAGAGATGGGACACTTAAAGGGCTCTATTTTGACAATTCCCCTAAACAGCGGATAATACTAGCTGGAAGTCTGCGACAGCAAATAGTTGAGAGGTGTGCACATAATTTTCTCATTTTTAGTTTCATATTTTATCAGTAAGCCAGTGGAGATGGGTAAAATCTTTCAAGATTACTAGCAAATTTATAGAAGTGACAACAAGTAGTAGAGGATTGGTTGTTGAGGTTAAATAATTTCCTTGAGGGAATAGAACTACCTAAAATAACAAGAGATGAAAACAGAATTGCTGAAACATTTTCATTACAGGAAATAAAGGAATAAATGAGAATACAGTCCACTGGGAAATCCCCCAGGTGGGATGGTTTCCCTATAGAAGCATGGAGGGGAGAATGAGGAGGTATTGGTACCATTTGGTTTAATTTTCTCCAAGTCCTTTGGGTTTCTAATGCCATGACTTAGGATTGGACCCCATTCCTAAGTCAAAGTATGTTGAAACTTCTTGAAGTTATTGTTTCAGTCTTTGATATTACATGTCGTATATCTAAATACGATTGTAAATTATTTTTTATGAGACCCATTGCTCCTACTACTATTGAACTGTCTGGACATCCTTCTTGCATATTGCCCTCATTTCTACCTGCAGCAGTTTCAATAATCAACTCTACTTTTGTCTTCTTTTCATGGGCTACTGTGTCCGGTTTACTAACATTTATTTTTCAAACTGTTGGTAATCCAATGTGATATAAACTTTATTCTCTATAATGCTTTGTGCACCATGTTTCCAGTTCTTCTCAGTTACGTCAAATTTGTAATGTTTGTACAATTCCCAGTGCAGCAGTCTTGGCACATTATTATGTCTTTCAGCATACAGGCCCTCTACCATTTGTGTAAAACACCCAGCAACAGGATGTGCGACTGTTTCCATTTCTGTTTTACAGAACCTGCATTTGTCTGTTTCTCCCACATGTTTAATGGACTTTATAAATCATTGTGTACATAGTCCACTATCCTGGGCCAACAATAGTAAACTTGCAACTTTTGGTTGCAACTTACCAAACTACTGTTGTAGTTAAAGTTATTGCTAGTATTTAGGTGGTAGTTTTCTTCCTCCCCATTTCTAGTTAGTGTCCGTTTTAGTTAAAGGGTGTCTGACTCACTTCCGTTTCAGTTGGAGGACATCCCCCCACTCTTTAACTTAAAAAAAAAACTCCAACCTCTTATTTTATTTCTCTATATAGTTTTGTGATTGGAGAGTATACTATTGATAAAGACCTTTTTATTAACATCTCACAAAGAAGGAAAGCCTCTTGGCTTTAAAAAATGTGAGCAGTGTGGCAAGAAGATGCCCCTCATTGACTCATACACTTTGTGTGTACTGTTTGGAGCATCTTCACCTGCAGGAATCTTGTTCTGTTTGCCACTCCTTTAGTCAGAGAGCGCTGATTGAGCATAAAAACAAATTGCTCTTGAAGGGGTTATTGGAAACTCCCTTTTCTGAGGCTATTTCCCCCCTCTTCTTTGAAATTGGACAAGTTCAATAAGGCAGGAAAATGTCCTTCTCTGGCTCAGAAATCTTCTTTGGAGCCAAAACCAAAACAGCCAAAACTGTCTGTGCCAGCTGAACCTTTGGAGCAGGCAGAAACCTTAGAATCCAAGACTTCATCGGAGCATAAAGAACTGCTGGCTCCAAAGTCAACTACTACTGAACCTTCTTCTCCAAAATCCTCCTTGCCTTCAGAGTTGCATTATCGGAGCCGATCTCCTTACTTGGTGCCGATAACTTCTGGGCTTCTTTCTCCATTCCTGACTAGATCCAAGTTGTCTACACTTTCTACCCAGTCAACCAAGAGTCTAATGAAGATGTGGATAGGCTAGTGCAGAGGCTCCTAAAGACACCTGCTTTGGCCAGGTTACTTTTGGATCTGAGGCCAGAGGAGTCAGATCTGAGACAATTTTCCGAGTTGGCAACTGCTGCTCCTCTGATTTTTCCTGTTTAAGAGCTGGAAGATTCTGACATTCAGCTTGTGTCTATATTGGGTCCACGAACTGTTGGCTCCTTGGATCAGATATCTGCCCATAGCGTTTCCTCCCGGTTGGAGCAGGGAACCTCTGGGAGCCAACACTCTCCTCTGATTCGATCCTGCCTCTTGGGCCTTGGCACAGATGAATTTGGCTCCTACCTCAGCTTTGGAGCTGCTGTCCTCTCTTCTGGAGATTCCACCAGTTCCAACAACCTGTTTGTCGGGTCAGAGGAGCTCTTTGGAGCGAAGGCTGTCTGCCTTCAAAGTCATGAGTAGGGTGATGACTACCCCCCAGTCTAAGACACAAACTTCCATAGATCTATTAGATGGTGATATTCATCCAAACCCTGGCCCCAATACTGATAATCCCAATAAGCTACACAACCTAACATTGCCTGTTAACACTACCTTAACTAAACCGCCTAACTCCCTCCTGATAGCTCACCTTAACATTCATAATATAAACAATAAAATTACCCACCTACATGCACTCTTAGATGTGCACTCATTTGATATTCTCTGTATTACAGAGACATGGCTAAAGCCCTCAACTCTGGACCAGGAGATTACTCCTCCTGGGTATAATATCCTGAGATGTGACCGTAAAACCAAAAAGGGTGGAGGTATAGCCATTTTGTACAAATCTAAACTCCAAGTTTCACCCTTCATTGTGCTCCTACCATTGGATACCAATTCAGAAACCCTTACTGCCAAACTTCAAATCAGCAACTCCAAATCTATCTAATTTGCACATATCTCTCCCCTGGAAATAATATCAATACTCTTGAAAACTTAGATGTTAAGTTGTCAATCTCGCCTTCATTCTTGCTGGATGGGTTCGGAGCCGATCCTCGGCTCCGACTCGGCACTTGCTTTAGCTTGAGAACTCCTTTTACCAGCTCGAGGCAACCCTATATCCCATGATGCAAGGCGGAACTACCTCAGATCTCGTTTGCCGCTTTGCGAAGAGGTCTCCTTTTTTGCCAGCTGAGGTAAGTTTGAGTTTTCAAACAGCTTTAGTCAGGGTTTATCTTCCCCTTTTTCCTATTTTTTAGTGTATAGTGTCACATTTAATCACCCTATTCCCCTTATAGAAAAAAATTTTTTGCTTTATAAAAAGTTTAAAAAAAAAAAAATTTCAGTTAGGCCTAGGCCTTCCTTATTAATCCCTATCTGTGTGTCTGTGTTTGGGGATTAATTTGTGTGACTGTTTCTGGTGTGTGTGTGTCTGTGTGAGTATTTTATTACTCTTTTTCCTTAGACTATGTCTAAAGAGGTAAAGGTCTCGAGCTTCAAGAAGTGTGACTCGTGCTGTCAGAAAATGTCTCTGACAGACGGTCACACTTCTTGTGTTTACTGCCTGGGGCCTTTACACCTGCAGGACTCCTGTGCTTTGTGTCACTCTTTTAGCCAGCGAGTCCTGCAGGAAAGGAGGAACAAGTTAATCCTCCGTGGCTTGCTAAAGCCAGAAGGTTCACCTACTAAACCCGGGTCCAGTAAGCCTTCCAAGCCATCCAAGGGTCAAGCTACAGCTTCCAAGCCTCCCCCGGTGGCTCCGACTCCTTCGGAGTCGAGATCGGCTCCGGCCGGAGCCGATCTTTCTCCTTCTCAGCTAGGGTCGGTTCCGATCGGTTCCGACACCCAATCTGCTGTTGCCTTGTCGGCTCCGGCTGGAGCCGACACAGTATCCAGTATCGGAGCCGAGAAGCCTTCGGCTCCATCTGGAACCCATAGGACGTCGGCTCCGATGACTTCCTCCAAGAAGAGATCTCGGTCCCCGTCTTTGGAATCTATCCACTCGGCTCTGGGGTCTCCTCTTTTGTCGGAGCGGAGTCATCGGAGCCGATCTTCGAGATCTTCCAGGCTGTCTGACCACGATTTGGAGAGGGTGGTAAGCAGACTGTTAAAGTCGCAGGCACTGGCCCAAATGCTTCATAGCCCGTCTCAGCAGACTCCGGCTATTGCTTCACCCCTTGAACTTCCTCCTCCGACTCCCCACCGGAGTTCGGAGCCGGAGCTTCTCGGGACAGCGACTGTTTCGGCGCCGGAACCGATACATCCCCTTTCGGCTCCGTCGTCTTCGGCTCCGATCTCCTCCTTGAGACCTTCCTTGGAGGGATCCGGTCGTCAAGTTTCCCTAGTCGGCTCCGAGGGGGCTAGTGGCATTGGACCCTTGTCCGACCCCGCTCTCCCTCTCGGGGCTTCGGCTTTGGTAAGCTCGGCACCGACATCGGCCTCGGAGCCTTCCCTCTCAGTGGAGCCGGGAATTCCTATTTCCTCAGAACGGGAATATTCCGGTCTCCCGGGGAGGGGAGCCTTTGAGGTGATGAGGAGTGTCCTGGCTCCTGAGCCAGGTCAATGGTCCATCCCTCTAGCTCCTCCCTCTTCGGTGCCTGTAGACGCCTCTTGCCAGCCTCTTGCTCTCAGGCCCAGGGATCCATCGCCCCAGGTTTCCCCATTGGGAATATCTTCCTCTTCCGAAGTTTCTCCTGATCCTGCAGGTGAACCCCCTCGGAAGAGGACGTGTAAGAGGAAACACACAGACTCCCCTGAGTCTACTACATCTGATACCGACTTAGATGAGTCGGAGGGTTCCCACGATCCCCTCTGAGGATGTCTCCTTTTCAGACATCCTTGAGCTCCTCAAACAGAGGGGGAATTGGCCATCCATTGACCCCTCCGAGGATGAGTCGGTATACCTGGAGGCCTTTGGATCCCGACCCTCCACCTCCTGGGTGTCTCCACCTTTTGACCCACTTATGCAGGTAGTGGCTCGGAAGGCGTGGGCAGCTCCAGATTCTGTGGAACCTGTCCCCAGGAGACCATCCAAGTTTATTACGGCCCCTACGGACAAACAGTTTCTTTCCAAGGGCGTCTCTGTGGATGCTATGGTGGTGGCGGCCGCCACTAAGAAGGAACTTGCGGATCCTTCAGTACCTGTCCATCCTCCTAACAAGGATTCTAGGACCATGGACAGGTATGGAAAGTGGATGTTTTCTTCAGCGACCTTTGCTATGCGTTCGCTGAACTACCTTTGTCACTTCACCAGGCTTCAAAGAAATATTCTCAAGGAACTAGGTGAAGTGGTCCAGGATCCTTCTGCTGCTGGGGCTCAAGAAAAGATTGCCTCACAGCTAGCAATCCTGAATTCCTTATCCAACTCCTCCATGCGGCTCATATCCTATGCGGCCGATGGAGCGAGCAGGGCCGCAGGCACAGGAGTGGCTCTTAGACGTCAAGCCTGGATGCGGCTTTGTAATTTTGCAGACCCCTTTAAGGCGTCCTTCACCAATACCCCCTTTGATGGTTCGGCTTTGTTCGGACCTCAGGTGAAGGATACCTTGACCAGGTGTGAGCAGGACGGTAAAACTCTTTCTGCCGTTGGAGTCCATTTTTCCACCCCTTCTAGACCATATCCCAAGGGTCAGAAGGGAGGGAAGATGTGGTTCCGAAAAGCCCAAGAAGCTACACCGGACACACGTGGTCAGTTTACCCCCAGAGGCAGAGGGGGTAACAATAATAGACACTGCCCTAGAGGCAGGGGGGTCCTCAGAACCAGGGCAACAGGGAGTCTCTTCCTGAGAAGCCCTTTCAGCACCCCTGAGGTGTTGCCCGACTGTCCACCCTTGGAGGCAGTTGGGGGAAGGATTTCGCTGTACCCAGTAGCCTGGCATTCCCTTTCACAAGATATGTGGGTACAGTCAATCATATCCGAGGGTTACAAAATCCCCTTCGAAAGGTATCCCGTACCTCAACAATCCCTTCCAGACATCTCACCCGGTCAAAGGGATTTGGCAGAACAGGAGGTTTCAAAGCTCCTAGAAAAAAGAGCCGTCCAGACTGTTCCGGTAGACCAAGTAGGATCCGGCGTCTACTCGAGATTCTTTTTGGTCCCCAAAAGGACGGGAGATTGGAGACCAATATTAGACCTGAGCAGTCTAAACAGATTTGTCAAGAAGGCAAGATTCCGGATGGTCACGCTTCAGTCCATTCTGCCCTTTCTGGGCAAGGACAACTGGATGTGCTCTATAGACCTTCAGGACGCGTACTATCACATAAAGATTCACAGGCGCTCCAGAAGGTTTCTCCGCTGCTAGGGACCAGTCATTACCAATTCAGAGCCCTGCCCTTTGGCCTCACTTCAGCCCCCAGAGTGTTTACCAAATGTATGGCAGTGGTCACAGCTCATCTGAGACGTCAAGGATTCCAGGTGTTTCCTTATTTAGATGACTGGCTCCTCTCCGCCACCACCAGGTGTCAGCTTCTTCAGACCAGAGACTACACTCTGCAGCTATGCAGGAGTTTGGGAATTTCAGTGAATTTGAAAAATCTTCTCTGCGGCCTTGCCAATCTATCACCTTTATAGGCGCAGAATTAAACACCGTCAAAATGTTAGCCAGACTAACAGATCAAAGAATTCTGGACATCCAAAAATACGTTCAGATTTTATTGCAGAGCAGCAAAGTCAAAGCCAGGCTGATACTAAAGGTTCTAGGTCTTATGGCTGCGGCCATTGTTCTTCTACCACTAGCTCGCTTCCACATGCGTCTTCTGCAGTGGATGTTATTCACTCAGTGGTCGTTCCACAGTCTTCCGATGAGGCACGAAATCTTAGTCACACAATCGTGCAGGACTCATCTGAATTGGTGGATATCTTCCCCTCTTCTTCATCAGGGCCGACCTTTTGTTCCCCCTCCTCCGATTGCCACAGTTACTACGGATGCCTCTCTGATCGGGTGGGGGGGCATTATCAGGGCAGAATGGTCCACGGGACGTGGCAACCCATAGAATACCATCTGCACATAAATGTCCTGGAGATGAGAGCGGTGCTTTTAACGTTGCAAGCCCTCAACGACTTTCTTCCCACAGGGACTATTGCAGTACAAACGGACAACATGTCCGTGGTCTGGTACATCAACAAGCAGGGCGGGACCAGGTCCTATCCGTTGTGTCGAGAAGCTCTCAGACTTTGGCAATGGGCAATCTCCTCTCATCGGTTTCTGATAGCAACGCACATCCCCGGCAGGTCCAACCACTTGGAGGACAGGCTGAGCAGATCCATTCTCATGCCTCACGAGTGGTCTCTCAATCAATCTGTAGTGGACCAGATTTTTCTGAAGTGGGGCACACCTTGTTGCGATCTTTTTGCTACACCCCAAAACAACAAGTGCCCCGATTTTTTCACCCTCTTTCCCCTACCAGGCCAACCCCTGAGAGACTCTCTAACCCAGGATTGGCCCCGGGGACTTCTGTACGCCTTTCCTCCCTTTCCCTTGATTCCACAAGTCATTCAGAAAGCCACCATTTTGAGGGCCAAGTTGATTCTCATTGCCCCTTACTGGCCTCGACAAATTTGGTTTCCGTCTCTGCATCGTCACCTCCTGGTGCAGCCCTGGCATCTGGACCCAGTTCCGGATCTCTTGATCCACCAAGTCGGGTCAACAGCACCGGGCCATTCATTCTCTCAACCTCACTGCTTGGTTGCTCCACTTCCTTCCCTAGCCAGGCTAACGATGATCTCTGATTTGGTCAGAGACATCTTAGTGGCTTCTTTAAAGTCGTCCACCAGAACCGTTTATGCTAGCAAGTGGCGACGTTTTTCCATTTGGGCAAATTCCAGGAATATTGTTCCCTTTACTGTTCTTGTGCATTCTGTTTTAGATTTCCTGGCTGAGGTTTTTCAGTCAGGATCTTCTTCATCTACAGTAAAAGTTCAACTGGCTGCTATTTCCAAGTATCATGTTGGCTTGCATGATCATAACATTATGTCTCATAGATTATGCAAGGCCTTTCTGAGAGAGTTTTTCTCCTAAAGCCGCCGATAAAGCATCCTCCTCCGCAATGGGATCTAAATTTAATGTTGGCATCCTTGATGTTACCTCCCTTCGAACCGTCTGCTTCATGTTCTTTGAAATTATTGACCTGGAAAACTATATTTTTACTGGCTGTCACTTCAGCAAGAAGGGTTTCAGAGATTCAAGCTCTCTGCATCCGTTCCCCTTACTTGGTTTTTCATAAGGACAGGGTATCCTTAAGAACGAACCCGTCCTTTCTTCCCAAAGTTGTGTCTCAAACCAATATTAATCAATCCATAGATCTACCAGTTTTTTTCCCAAACTATTCTGACAGAGCTGAACAAAAGCTTCATTTTTTGGATGTCCATCGTCAGCTCAGGTACTATTTGCATAGAACGAAACAATTCAGGAAATCGGACCAATTATTTGTCTCCTATGCAGAAAACAGGAAAGGTCTCCCAGTGTCTAAAGTGACCTTATCCAGATGGTTGTCTTCCACCATTTCCTATGTGTACTCTCTCAGAGGCAAGCAACTACCTTCTAAACCGAAAGCACACTCAACCAGGAGTCTATCCACTTCTGCAGCCTTTCAGTATAGACTACCCATTGATACCATTTGTGCAGCAGCTACTTGGGCCACTCCTCATACCTTTGTCTCTCATTACAAGTTAGATTTGGCCTCCAGAGACAGGGCCAGTTTTGGTTCCACAGTTCTCAAGAGTCTGTTCCATTGAACCACCCGGGATACAGGTGCTAGGGACGCGGTCCCATCCAGCAAGAATGAAGGCGAGATTGACAACTTAACATTTAGAAGTTATGTACCTACGTTCCATGTTAGTTGTTTTCTCTCGCCTTCTTTCTTGCGTCCCTCCCTCCTTCCCCCTGGCCTGGACAGATCTTGAAGAGTTCCTATCAGGTTGTTTCCTCCTGAGCCTTCATTAGAGGACTCTTTATTATGAACTTGGGTTTCCTAAATATGTTAGGTTAGTCCTTAGCAGGGTAGGTTAGCTACCAAACGAGATCTGAGGTAGTTTCGCCTTGCATCATGGGATATAGGGTTGCCTCGAGCTGGTAAAAGGAGTTCTCAAGCTAAAGCAAGTGCCGAGTCGGAGCCGAGGATCGGCTCCGAACCCATCCAGCAAGAAAGAAGGCGAGAGAAGACAACTAACATGGAACGTTATGGTAGGCACATAACTTCTAATTACCTCTCTACCCCACCTACCTCAGGAGACCATTGTATTAGGTGACTTTAATATAGACTGGGTTACCTGTAGTTTCCCTAATCCTACTAATCACACATATCTTTATGGATTCTCACAAATTATAACCACTCCTACTAGAATCCATAAGCCTAGCAGTAAGGAAACCACCCTAGACTGGATCCTTATCAACAGCCACCTTGATGCTTATAAACCAGGAACCCTTCCTGACGATATCAGTGACCATATGCTAACCTACATTATTAAACAAAGAGTCCATATCCCAACTACTAATAATTTTAAAACCTCCCGCTCCAAAAAATGTTTTAATCCAAAGAGCTTCGTAAATGAACTGAAAGCATGTGACTGGTCACCAATGTCTTATCTTCAACTTGATGAAGCAGTGACCTACTTTAACACTAAATTTCTTCAAATCCTAGATTACCACGCCCCCTTTTGCTCTTCCCGAACAAGAACCAAAATTGCCCCCTGGCTCACAAAACAAACTAGGCAAAATATCCTCCTCAGAAATAAAATCTGGGCTAAATGGAGAGCCTCCAAATGTCCATCAGATCACCTTTACTTTAAACAGTTAAGAAATGCCACCAAGAAAGATATTCTTAGAGACAAAAAAGACTATTACCTTCACCTCCAACAAACCCATCAACAAAAACCACAAAAATTCTGGTCAGGCATAAACAAACTTCTTCAGCCAGGGCACTCTATAACTCCTGCCCCTGCAGGATTCAACCATAACTCAAACCAGATTCCCGATGCCTTTAATAACTATTTTACTGAAGCCATTCAAACCCTAGCCAATACTTTACCACCTATTACCACTTCCCCATTAAATGCCACTAAGACTCCATCTCCTGCCTTTCTAATACAACCTGTACCTACATCCCTCATCTGCAACCTCCTTCAAAAACTAAAACCTTGGACCCCTTATGCTGACTGTCTGCCAGCTGAATACTTGCAAATTGCAGCAAAAGCCATTGCCTGCCCCATCTCCATCCTTATAAATAGAACTATTTTAGAAAGCAAAATCCCTTCCATATGGAAAGTATCCCACATCATCCCTCTACATAAGGTCGGTCATCTACTGAGCTCTCCAACTTTCAGCCTTTTGCCTTACTCTCTCCAATAGCTAAGATAATGGAAAAATGCATTCAAAGACAACTGCTTAACCACCTTCTCCAAAATAATCTACTTGCCAACTGCCAATATGGCTTTCAGGCCATTCCATAGCACAACCACTGCCCTGCTGTCCTTTGCTGACTCCATAAACAAAAATCGTAACAATAACACTTTTTCCTCTGCATTATTTATTGACCTTTCAAAAGCCTTTGATATGGTGAACCATAACATACTTATAGACATACTAAAAGCCCAATCACCTGATCCACAAGCATTACAATGGTTTAAGTCCTATCTGGAAAACAGACGGCAAGCAGTACTTTGGGATAATAATCTTTCTAAATACCTCCTGGTGAATATTGGAGTACCCCAAGGCTCTATCTTAGGACCTCTACTCTTTTCATTGTTTATTAACTATCTACATACCAAAATTCCTCAAGCCACCTGCATACAATATGCAGATGACTCTACTTTAATTTGTTCAGCCAAGACCATAGCCTCTCTCCAGTCCCTCACCCAAACTATATTCAACAGTGTTGAAAATTGGTTCATGCAACACTGCCACCTCCTGAGCCCCCCCAAAAAACAACATTATTGCTCTTTGCTCCTACTCATAAATCACCTCAACTCTACTTCACAATAACCTCAAACAATACAACTAGCATATCCCCTGACACTACAACCCGTCTACTAGGAGTAACAATTGAGAACAACCTTAGCTATGATGACCACATTAATTCTGCAATAAAGTCTGTCAACAAAAAACTAGGCACCCTTTACAGAATCAAACCCTTCCTTACCCCTTCAGTCAGAATGACTATTGCCCAGACCCACCATATCTCTACCCTGTTCTATGCTTCTGCAATATATACCAATCTATCTAAAAACAATCTCACCAAACTTTCCACCAGTTATAATAACATAGCCAGATTTGCCACTGGCACCTCCTTTAGAACTACTGCCTCAACCTCAAACAACTGGGATGGCTAGAACTGCAGAACCAACTACTTTGTCAACAACTTATCACCTAAAAGATCCTTTACCACCCTAACAATACCCGTATCCTCACTAATCTGATTGCACCCTACAAAAATCTTGCAACACTACACTCAGCTAATAAGCTCCTAGTTTCCACTATTAAATCAAAAAACAAAGCTGGGGACTCAGTTTTCTCCAACACAGTAGGTAAAAACTGGAATTAGCTTCCTCCAGAACTTTCCACCCTTGCTTCCACTTTTCTTTTAAAAAAAAAAAAACATCTTAAAGAACATCTTAAAACTCACTGGGTTTGTCCAGGCTCTAACACTGACTGATATCTCATTCCCCTTCTTGCTCTCTCTATAATTCTCTACTCTACTATTCTATGCTGCCTATTCTGTAATTTACAATTTTCTTCATAGTACGAAAAATATATATATATATCTTATGTTTTTTCTCTCTGTATTTGATCTTGGCTTAAACCTACTAAATGAGACAGTTCAATTTTGTTCTGACCAATGTAGCCAATGTACTGTAATTCACTTGAGTATTACTATATGTTGTATTCTTTGTCACTGCTGATGCTTGGAGCTTTTCTCCCCTGGCCTCTACTGAAAATGGGCATGTATCCAGTTAGACTAGCCCAGTCAACAAATGTAAAATAAAATAAATAAAATAATCTTCCTCCCTCACCAGCACAGGTGTCTTTGCCTACTCACACCCATCCACAGGATAGCAGAGACCCCAGGCCTCAGGATGCTCCTCAGGAGACCCTCATCTCTTCTGAAACTTTCCAAGAATACCCTGCTGAAGAAGTCCCTCACAAGAGAACATGCAAGAGGAAGCATCTAGCCTCCCAGAGGAGTCCATCACGTCCGATAAAGACCTTGATGAAGCAGAAGGATCCCCACAGTCACCTCCTGAGGATGTCTCCTTTGGAGACATCCTGGAAATTTTAAAACAGGGAGGTGACTGGTAGTCCTCCTACCCTTCAGCCGAGGAGTCTGTATACCTGAAGGCCTTTGGATCTCGCCCTTCAACCTCTTGGGTGACCCTTCTTTCCGATGAGCTTATTGAGTTAATCTCTTGGAAGGCTTGGGAGACCCCAGATTCTATGGACCTACTCTTAGGAGGACAAACAAATATATTACAGCCCCAAAGGATCAGGCTTTCTTTACCAAAGATGTAGCAGTTGATGCAATGGTTGTGGCGACGGCCACGAAAAGGAACTTTCCAAGACCAGTTCCTCTATCCATCCTCCTCATAAGGATTCCAGGACCATGGATGGGTATGGGAAGCATGTCTTGTCATTAGTGACCTTTACCTTACGGTCACTGAACTACCTTACTCATTTCACTTGACTACAGAGGGAACTGCTAAAGGAACTTCCGGACTCCCTCCAAGGAACTGTAGCTGAGGCAGCGGCAGATAAGGTCAACATTCAGCTTGCTACCCCGAATTCAATTGTCAACTCGTCCATGAGGCTCATTTCGTAAGCAGCAGATAGAGCAAGTAGAGTGGTGTGTTCAGGCATCTCCATCAGGAGACAGACCTGGATGAGCCTTTGCGATTTCGCGGAGCTCTTCAAGTCTTCCTTCGTTAACACACCCTTTAATGGCTCTTCCCTCTTTGGGCTTAAAACAAAAGAAATGCTGAACAGTTGTGAACAGGAAGGTAAGACCTTGTCTGCCATTGGAGTACAATTTTCCATATCTACCAGACCATTTCCTAAGGGTCAGAGAGATAGTGGAAAGATGTAGTTCAAGAAATCACAGGGGTCTTACCAGGACACACAAGGTGTAAGTTCCCCCAGGGGCAGAGGGGGGCAATAATAATGGAAGACACTGCCCTTGCAGCAGAGGAGGCCTGCAGAATCAGGGTTCCAGAGAATCTTTCTTTGGCAAACCCTTCAAGCGCTCCTGAAGGAGTGCCCAATGCTTGCCTCTGGAGGCAGTTGGGGGCGATTGTCAGTGCACCTCAAAACCTGGCAAAAGATGATGAAAGACAAATGGGTGCAGGACATAATATCCTGGGGATATATAATTCCCTTCTTCTTCCCCACTCCCATAAACAAGTCAGTTCCAGACATTCCACCCAGTCAAAAGGAACAAGCAACAATAGAAATTCAATGGTTGCTAAGAGAAAGAGGCATCCAAGAAGTCCCCGCAGGCCAGAGAGGATCTGGAACGTAATCAGGATTCTTTTAAGTTCCAAAGAAAACGGGACTGGAGACCAATCTTGGATCTCTGCAAACTGAACAAATCTGTGAAAAAGACTAAGTTCCTTATGGTGACACTACAGTCAATATTTCCATTCCTGGAAAAAGACAATTGGGTGTCTCTACAGACCTTCAGGATGCATACTACAACATTCAAATGGAAAAGTGATCCAGATGTTTCTTGTGCTTCCGGCTAGGTGCCAGTCACTTCCAGCTCTGCCGTTTGGTGTCACTACAGCCCCCAGTGTGCATCAAATGCATGGCAGTAGTGGTGGCTCACCTGAGATGCTGAGGATTCCGGGTGTTTCTGTATCTGGACAACTGGCTCATAACTGCCCCGACCAGGCATCTTAAGCTACAAGCCAGGAACTATACACTTCAGATTTGTTCTTCCCTAGGCATTGCCATAAATTATGAAAAATCTGTTCTAGAACCTTGTCAAAACTTAATGTTTATAGGAGCAGAGATAAATACAGCTACATTGATAGCAATACACCCTCACGACAGAGTTCATGATCTTCACCTTCATGTGAAACTGTTAGTCAGGAGACACGAGCGTCTGCAAAACTAGTTCTTCAGGTTCTGGGGAAGATGGCAGCATCTGTAGTACTTATTCCCCTAGCTCGCCTGTATATATTTCAGCGGTTACTTTCCACACAGTAGTAAACCCTAGAACTACAAATGTCGCACAAGATTCTCATAATCAACTCCTGCAAAAAGGATCTCCAGTTGTGGATTCACTGTCCTTTAGTATCTCAAGGCCATCTCTTCATTTTCTCTCAACCCCAAACCACAGTGACCACGGATGCTTCCCAGGTAGGCTGAGGGCCATTATCTAGGGAAGACAAACCAAGGCATCTGGCAGGAACACAAGGCTCACTTGCACATAAACTTCCTAGAGATGAGAGCGGTGCTCTTGGCATTGCAAGCATTTCAGGACACTCTCCCTCTAGGAACGATAGTAGTTCAGTTAGTAGTCTGGTACATAAACAAGGAGGAACCATGTCTTATCCCGTGTCAAGAAGCTCTAAGGGTTTGGCAGTGGGCAACGGCCTCCAACCATTTACTGATTGCAGCGCACATCTTAGGGAAATCCAACGTGATTGCAGACAAATTGAGCAGAGCCGTATTATGGCCACATGAGTGGTCCCTCAATCAGAAAGTTGTAGAAGAGATTTCCTGGAAATGGGGCCAGTCTTGTTGCAATCTCTTTGCATCACCTGCCAGTGCCAAATGCAGCAACTACTTCCCCCCAATCCCTCCCATGGGGGATTCACCAAGGGTTGCACTTGTTCATGATTGGCCTCCGGGACTCCTCTATGCTTTCCCTCCAATTCCCCTGATTCTCAAGTTTTTACAGAAAGCAAGTCTGTTGGAGACTATGATAATCCTGATTGCCCCCTATTGGCGTTGTCAAATCTGGTGTCCCTTCCTTCAGCCTCATCTTGTGGATGAACCATGGATTCTGGACCCTGTTCCAGACCTTTTGACTCACCCATCGGGAAAGGTACATCCCAGCTTACATCACCTCAAATTGACAGCTTGGCAGCTCCAATTCCCCTGATCACCAGGTTTCCTCTCCTTTCCTCCTCAGTCTTACATATTCTGTTGTCTTCCTATAAAATGTCTACATGAAGATTGTACAGGAGTAAATGAAACCTGTTTGTAATATGGGCGAGTGATAATCAGTTCGACCCCTTTTCTGCACCCATGCATTCTATTCTGGAATTTCTAGCAAAACTTTTTCATGAGGGAGCTGCTGCTTGTACTATTACAGTTCAACTGGCAGCAATTTCAGATTTTCATGTCAGAGAAAATGGTTCTATGATTATGTCGCACAGCCTCTGTAAGGCCATTTCAAAAGGAACAACAATAAGACCCCCTTACAAAAATCCAATTCCTCCCCGGGATTTAAATTTTATATTGACAAACATTATTTGTCCTCCCTTTGAACCTTCGGCCACATGTGATGTAAAATTTCTATCTTGGAAAACTCTTTTTAGTGGCACTTACCTCAGCTAGAAGTGTTTCAGAGTTGCAAGCCTCATCTATCAAGCCCCCATACCTGTTTTTTTTTTCATAAGGACAGTTTCTTTATGCACTAATCCTTCCTTTCTTCCAAAGGCTGTATCAGAAAGTAATCTAAACCAAGCTATTGAGTTGCCAGTGTTCTTCCCAAGTTACCAAAACAAAGGTGAATACTCTTTGCATCTTCTAGACTTACATCATTACATTTTTACTTGCACAGAACTTCAGAATTTAGGAAATCAGATCAGCTCTTTATTTCCTACTCTGAGATTAAAAAAGTCAACTAGTTTCAAAAGTTACCTTATCTAGATGGCTCACTAAATGTCAACTAGTTTCAAAAGTTAACTTATCTAGATAGTTCACTCTTTGTATCTCCTACATCTACAGCTTTAAAAACAGAACTGTTCCTTTTCCTGTTAAAGCTCATTCCACCAGGTCGATAATTCCATCTGCAGCTTTCCAAGCAAGGTTACCCTTGGATAATATTTGTTCTACAGCTACGTGGGCGAAACCTCTTACCTTCATTACTCATTACAGAGTAGAACCTCTTTTGTTCCGTGGTTCTGAGGAATATTCTCCCATGAGCCACCCACGTATCTGGTTGCTTGGGATGTGGTCCCATCAGTGAGAATAAAGGTGAGATTCACAAGACGTAAAGAAGTTATGTACTTACCATAATGTTCAATCTTTGTTGTCCGTCTCGACCTTTATTCTCACAATCTTCCCTCCATACCCCCCTGCCTATACTCCTGGGAGACCGACTAGTTATTGGGTTGATGGATCTCAATAGCCTCAGAAGTGCTGCCTTTGGCCCACTTATGTATGTATATACTTTAGGTATTGATCTATGTAAAAGAAGTCTTGCTCAATTGTACGATTTCATGGTGGGCAAACAAGATCTGAGGAAGTTAGGGAACTGCATTGTGGTTAGGGAAGGATGCCCACGAGCTTTGCTGAAGACCTCGAGCTTTTGGAAAGGCCGAGATGGATTTAACAGTGAGAATAAAGGTCGAGCTGGACAACACACATGGAACATTATGGTAAGTACATAACCTTTTTTTGCACATTTATCAAGACCAAATGACATTCTTATATCATCTCAGAATCAAGTTTTGACCACTTGCAGTTGTGCTTTCATCTCCTCATCTGATAAACTATACAGTTTTAATTCATCTATAAAAAGATGAGAAGTCTTAACACTTTGTTGTGTTCTGAGAGCCAAATTGCAAACATGACCTAATCTGTTAAGTAAACTGCTTAATGGTAAGAGCAAGAGAAAAGAGCAGCTGTGACAGAGTCACCCTAGAATATCCCCCTTTGAATTTTTATCCCTGTGATTATTTGTCCTTTATCGCAGCTTAGCTGTAAAGTAGTTTTCCACTGTTTCATGGTCGATGTACTGTACTTGATCAATGTAAGGTGTACCTTATACATTTGTAAACACTCCTTTATCCATAAATGTGGCGTGCTGTCAAATGCTTTATTGTAATCTGTCCATGCCATACTTAGATTCTTCCCCTTTTTAGAATTCAGAATTCTCAATTATGACTAACAACATTTGACCCTTTGTTCCATAGTGCACTTCTAAATGTGTATAAATTCTGTTGGCTTTGTTTATCATTCTGTGTAAACCTTTTTTGGGTCATCAGTGAATTGCTTATTTTGTTCTTTTCCTTTATATTTATCTGCATATCTCTACGTTTTTCTGCCTGTGCTGATATCTTTAGTTTATTATTTGCAATAGTTTGTGACAGATCCTGGTCTGTTCTGATTCTGTGCATTGCTTTTATCATGTCTATCTATATTCTAAGTATTTTTGTTGATCTGTTCCATCATCTTTACTTGCCTTAGTTGCTTTATAGTTTTCTCTCTCCAGTATTTCCATGATGATGTATTTGATTTGTTCCCTTCCTTTTCCTTATTGCCCCATTTTTGTGGTAAGACTTGATCTGTTAGTAACTTAGCTGCACAGAGATGTATCCTATTTACTTCTGTTATATCACATTAGTTTCTGTTAATAGTCTTGATTACTGTCTTCATTTTTTTTTGTCAGACGTCTAAAATTTTAGATCTTATTGACTTTCTGTAATCCATTTCTATCATTGATTCTAATATGTCCATCCATCTCTTTTAAATCGAGCAGTACTTCCCTTGGGTCATTTTCTGAACTGAGGGCACATTCTTTGTTTCCTGTGGCCATTCTACCGAAAATTTCAGAACATCTTCCTGTGATATATTCTCTTCAGCTTTATCCTACGTCATTCATTGCTCTTTCATATGGGAACTCAGTGGCTTATCACTTTACAACACTGACTGCATCAGAGTTGTCACTGTTTCCTGCTCCTTCCCTTGCTGTGCAGCTCCAGTTGAACTTTAGTACTCATTTCCTGCTGACTGCTGCAGAGTATCTTCATGTGGCAGATGATCAGATGCTTCTCATTCCACCTCTTTCTCCTCAGTTTGGGGATTCATTGTTCCATCATGCTGTGACCAATCCTTCACTTTGTAGGCATTTCATAATTACAGTGATGGTGCCAATATGGCATGTCCAATTTAATGAAATACTTGAAACCAAATAGGTCGCCAACTCTTAGCACAAAGCTGTACTAGCAGCAGTTCTAAAGGAAGGCGAGAAACCCTGCAATCCAGCCTCATATCGGCCAGTATAAATACTGTGTCATGACTACAAAGAGTTTGTGGACATTTTGACAAGCAGATTACCTAGAATATTTCCAGTGACTGTAGAGGAGAGCCCCTGTGGATTTGTAAAAGGAAGATGAACATTGACAATGTCCTGAAAACGCATATAAACCAGAGTGCAGCAAAATGGGAGAAAAGAGAGTTAGAAATGTAAGGACTAGATGCAAAGGAAGCATTCAATAGAGTGCACTGGTCATACCTATGGAAAATACTGAATAAAAATAGGATTTTGGTTTAGAATTTATTCTTATCTGACTGGGTGTAACCCATTTTCCTCTGAGATCCAAGGAAAAGGTTTTATTTACGTAACATTTAGAATTAACAGTTTAGTTTTTAAGGACAATATTTTCTCCAGCACTGTTATACAAAGTAAATAATATTTACATTCATGAATTACAACAAAATGCAGGGTTGATTGCATGGGTTGTATACACATTTATAAAGGGCAGATTTATACAGTACATTTGATTTGGAAAGTAGTTACCTGCAAAAGAATTTATGTGAACAGCTAGAATCTTTACCTTAAGATAAGACATTGATGAATAATGCTATTGATGTAAATGAGCAATAAATGTATGACAGATAATACGTCATGCGATCAGTGCTTAGAAATTCAAATAAATTGAGGTAAATGAATGAAGGACAGAAAATGTTAATATTATAGTTAAGAGGTGGAATTTAAAGCTTATAATAAAGTTTATATCAGAAGTATAGAGCTGGGGTGTGAGCAGTGTCAGAAAATAATGTATATAGCTTGGAGATGCTAATAAAACTATTCAGATATTGGTGAAGACTGGTTATGGAGCATAGGATTCTGGATGAAGAGAAACAGTTTGATGATATGACAAGCTGAAGATGACAGTGGTATTTATCCTGGAGACGTACAGGAGCAAATCCATTGATTTGATAGGTTAAGTTTTTGTTGCGTTTTAAATGAACTTGCATTCAGTGTTGGGCTGTGCTTCAATATTTTAGCTGCACTATTTGAATATAGACAATTACATACAGTAGTAGATTTGGTTATAATGATTACTGATTTTTCTCTAGAGTTTAAAGTTCTATTGGGAGAGTAGTGGTGTATTATTTATTTATTAATTTTACATTTCATAACTGGGGAAGTCCGACTGGGCACAGGTCCTTTTTCAGCGGAAGCCAGAGGAGAAAAGTTACGCAATAAAATGCACATAGTTAAAAGACTTGAGTACAGTGTTTATAACAGTCATAGTAGTAGATGATAGTAAATGTACAAGGTTTCACATACAGGCATAGTTAAGAATTACTTTATATTGTTATGTAATCAAAGAAGCATGGCTAGAGATTTGCAGGTATGAGAGAGTTTATCAATAGTAAATTACTTATCTATTAGTATTTCATAGTCATTAGAGTTTGAACACCTTAATGTAGAGAGTGGTGGTGTTGAGATTTAGTCATCATAGAAGCAGTAGTTATAGTCATTAGGAATAGGTAGATTAATTGGATGCAGTACATGGACATAGCCATTTATTGACTAAGTGAGATTTTAGCAGTAATTTGAACTCTGCTGAGGAAGTGGTGGATGTTATGTTGGGAGGTAGTGCATTCCAAAGTTTAGCTATAGAGTTGGAGAAGAGGGATTTACCAGCCTGATTGTTGGCAGTAGGGATTTTTATCAGGGTTTTGTTATTGGATTGTAGAGTTCTAGTACCGGAGTATGGCTGTAGTAGGTTATGTAGGCCAAGTGTGTTGTCTTTGATAGATTATTTTCTGGGTCACGGATAGCTGACTATATAGTAGGAGTTGAGGAAACTCTAGCCAGTTAAGCTGCTTGAGTGCTGTACAGTGATGTGACCTACAGTTTGAGTTGGTGGCAAATCTAGCAATTTTGTTATAGCATGTCTCTAGTTTTGCTTGCTCAGATTTTCTTAGGTTGGTAAGTATGGGTGCTGAGTACAGTAGAGTTGAGAGTAAATGTTTTTGAGCTATAGTGGCTTTTGTGTTTTTTGTGCAGTAGAGATTGTTCCCGTATAGTATACCTAGCTTTTTGTGTACTTTTTATTGTTTGAGGTATGTGGATGTCAGATCTCAAGTTATCTATTTCAACCCCCAGTAGCTTAGTGTGATCAGTGGGTGTGATGGTGATATTTTGTGATATAATATTAAAAGAGGGGAGGGATGCAGAAGTTTTAGTGGGTGTAACAGCATAAGTTTGGTTTTCTTGGGGTTCAGGATAAGATGGGAGTTTGTTAGCCAGGTTTCTACTGCTAGAAAGGACTTTTGTGTAACTGGCTGTAGTTCTTGAATGGTAAGGGCAGCACATATAACTATGGAGTCATCTGTGTATTGAATGACAGAGGCCTGTGGAGCTGAGCTATTGAGATTATTTGTGAATACTGAGAAAAGTAAGGGACCTAATATTGAGCCTCGGGGAACACCTAGGGTCACAGGAAGAAGGGATGATAGACTTCCTTGCTAATGTACTGCTTGCTGCCATCCAGTAAGGTAGTCTTGGAACCAGGCAAGAGTAGATTGAGAAAAATGTTAGGTCTGAAAGTGTGGTTAGATGTTTGTTGTGTAAAACCATGTCAGATGCTTTAGATAGGTTTAAAAATATGAAGAATACATATTTGTGACAGTTTCTATGATGGTTCATTGTGTTGGTGGAAGATAAGACAGTAGTGATACTGTGGTGTGGATGGAAACCATGCTGTATGTGGGATAGTAGATTGATTGTAGGCATTCTATAACGTGTGTGCAGTTCTTTCAAGTATTTTAGACAGAGGGGATACGATAGCAATTGGACGGTAGGCAGCTAGCTTTGTAGAGCTTTTGTAGGAAGTATGTGGGAAGTTTTCCAAATGGTTGAGACTTGGTGTTCTAATATGGATCTGTTAATAAGTATTGACGCTTGGTAAGCTACTGCTTCTGCTGCTAGTTTTAGAAAGTCAACTGGTAAATTGTCTATAGCTAGGGTAGTAGGCTTTAATTTCTTAAGCAATTTGTTTATGATACAATTGAAACAGGCTGAAGGGAGAAGGAATGAGTGTCTGTAGACTAGAAGTAGCTGGAGTTGTGAAGGGTGACTGTTAGAGGGGGCTAATATAGTTTCGGTAAAGTATTTATTGAATTGGGTAGCAATAGTTTCTCCATTATTAGCAATAGTAGGTTGGATGGTGCTAATTTTTCCTTGTTGGGGTAGGTTGTTTATTGCTGAACAGAATTTGTGTGGGTTATTTTGGTATTTGGTTTGAATATCAGTGTAGTAGTTTATTTTGTCTTGCTTAATTTGTTTCTTGGCTTTGTTTCTAAGTTCATGGTAATTTTGTTTTGAAACATTGCATTTAGTTTTATACCATTTATCCCAGGGTTTGTCTCTTGTTAGTAATGTTGGTGCATGGTTGGATTTTGCACTTATGGTCCTCGTAGGAGCTTGTGAGTTTAAGATAGTAAGGAAGGTATTGTTAAAGTGATGGACAGTATCTTCCAGGGGAAGATGTTTAAATGGCAGCCAGTTGCTGTGCTTTAGGGAGTTGGTGAAATTAATGGGGTTAAACTGCTTTTTGTTCCTTGCGTGTTGGTAAATAATTTGTTTCTTTGAGCTACTTTTTTGCCTAAGTAGGTCGGAAGATGGTCACTGAGGCAGTCTGGAAGACAGCTTGAGTGAAGGGAGTGGTTTGCTTTGTAATGTTTATTGAATGATTTATTAATCCTGGTGGGGTCTTTATGAGCTGGGTAAAGCCATACAGATTGTGATTAGAGGGATTTTGGGAATTACATGATGTCCAGTCAATGTTAAAATCACCCATGATAATTGTTTCATTGAGAAGAGATTTTTTCAGACCAGCTTAATATTTTTTTAATGTATGGGTATTGTCACTGGGTGGGATGCAAGTTCCAATCAAATATATGTTTGTTTGAGTTTAAGGTAAGCTTAGTAAGTAATATTTCTGTGTTATCAAAAGTTGGAATGTTTTGATTTGAGAATTCTAGGGTTAGGTGATTTTTATATAGAAAGCCAATGCTTCCACCCCTTTTGCCTACTCATAAGGTGTAGGATATTGTACCCTGGAGGGAGAAGCTCATTATTAGGAATGCTAGGTTTTAGCCATGTTTCGGTAAGTAGTACTATGTCAGGAGAGTATAGAGCTGGGTTGGCATGTAGTTCATGAGTTTTATTGCAGATACTTCTAATATTAATGTTTAAGATTAGAAGGTCAGTTTTGTTCCTGGGGGGATTGTTGATGATAGAGATTGGCTGCTATTAGTAGCAAGTGAGCTGCTTATTTAGCATTTGGACTGGGATTTGGGTGAATGTCTCCACTAAGAGCTAGTTTGGAGGCAATGGTAACTAGTGTTTTTAAGATTTCTAGTATTTACCTGTCATATTTTTGGGAAAGAGTGGTGGTGCTAGGAATTTGATGGAGTATAGCGAGTGAAGTGGTGTATTATATTATAGATGGATGGTGATATTTGTTGTTTTAAGTTTCTGAGGGTGGAGGTGGGGTGAGATTTGTTCTATTAGATTGGTGTGGTAGGAGGAGATGAGGGTGACTAAAGTTAGGAGTGTTAGGGTAGCAATTTGTGTTGATAGTCTGAGAAGGTGCCAGGAATGGGTGGGAACCATTATAGATATACTGTATCTTTATTGTTAATTATATGGTAGGTAGGTGTAGTGTAGAGATTACTTGAGTGAATAGAGAAAAGTTAGTGTAGTGTAATCAGAGTCTAAATTGGTGTAAGGGGGTGATTGGGTTGTAAGCTTGGATTGGTAAGGGGTGCTTATTGGAGAAAGTGGGATATAGGTATGGCTAGGTAAGAATAAGTGTAAGGAAAGTGGGGGTGGGTGGAAATTGGGGTAGGGTAGTGGAGAGGAGTGAGCCCGAGCATAGTGAGGGCGAACAGAGCATGTTGCACATGACACGGTCCTTGTGGGGTAGTCATAAAACAATCAGTTGTTGCAGTAACTTTGGAAATTGGGCAGAGGAAAGATTCCAAATTTTCACAAGAAGAAATGGGGGACCATTAGGAGAGATACACAGCTAATATTTAGTGCTGTTGACTATAGGGAGACAAATTTGCAGAGCTAGGTGTCCTTTGTTAATTGTACTAACTTTTAATTTCGGTCTGGGATTTTAAGGACAACTAACTCTTTGGGGGTCGCTTGGGTAAACAATGGGGGTTAGGGCAGTACTGTGCACACCAAGGGCTTAAAATAAAAAAATAATGCAATGATTTGAGTGTAATACAGACTGAGAAAATGAGTATTAAGTTAAGGACAATTTTCTGGAGTGTAGAGATGTCTGTTTATTGTAGTTTGCTGAGAAGGAGCTAAGTAATGTGGGGTAGTTCTAACCAGTTTAATTTTCTTGAGTGCTAGGTAGTGGTGTTTTCTATTTTTATAGCTTACTACTTTCTATTTTTATAGCTTACTACAATTTTGGCTATTTTATTATAACTTTGCTCATGTATGGATAAGTTATGAGGCTTGACATTTATAGAACATTGGGACAGGATAGAGGATGGCATTAAGAAAGCAGAGGTTGTATGTTTTCTGGTTATGTGAACTAGGTTTTTACTCTGTATAGTTTCTGATGTTTTTTAAACCGTGTGCGATACATGGTGGTTGAATTTCAAGTGGTCATATATGACGACACCCAATCATTTTGTGTGGGTTACTACTTTCATGATGATGATGACAGAGATGATAGTCAGCAGTGTTCTTTTGGAAGAGATGTGTTGGGTGAAGAGTAGCAATTTGTTTATTTACTTATTTTATTTATGTATTTATTTAATTTAGGTTTTAAAAGTAGTTAATTATTTAGCTATGGTTTAATCAATAAGGATTGTTGTATTTGGAGTTTAGTGAGAGAGATTTAGCAGAGCTGATTAGGGTTGAGTCAGTGTATTGAACTAGGGTTATTGATGAATATGTTGAAAAATACAGGGACTAGTATAGATCCCTATGGGAAACCAGTAATTACTGGCAAGAAGGTGAAGAAATCATTTTTCCATTTCATTACTTCACTCTGTTTGAGAGGTAGCTGTGGAACTATTGCTGGGAAGAACTGGAAAGCCCTAAGGATTAGAGTTTATGTAATAGTTTCTGGTGGGAGACCACATCCAAAGTGTTTGACTTGTCTAGGAAGATGGTGGAGACTAGCATCTGGTATTTCTCTGGATGCTGACAATATTAACAAATTCAGTGAAGCAATAGTTGTGCTGTGATGAAGATGGAGAATGCAGAATCTGATTTTCTATTAGATAGTTGATAAGTTGCTTATGAGTACATTTTTTAATATATTTATAGGGGTGGTAAAGTAGCAACTGACCTATAGATTGAAAGACGTATTGATCCCAACCTTGTGCAGTGGAATAATGAATGTTTTTTTCCCATAGTGAGGGACTTTATTTTCAGATATAGATCAATCTGTCAGACTTGGCATATGAGAAGGATAGAGAAGGGATGGTCATAAGTAGGTTGAGGCTAGAGTTTTTGTTTTTGCTGTGTCATTTAGGTAGTATTTAACCCTGTATAGGGAACCTAATTTTTGGCGAGTTTTTTGTTTTTAATAGTTTAGATCAAATTTAAGGTGGTCTATTTGAATATCTAGTAATTTAGAATGGATTACTTGTTCAGTGCTAGTGACTGTAAAAGATTGAATTTGGTTGAGAGATTGCTTTGGCAAGAAAACCATTGAATTTTCTTTTAAGATTGAGACGCAGCTTTAAAGTGCTTAACCAGGTCTCAGTAGGAGAGATGGAAGTTTGAGTGATTCTTTAAGTTGAGTTAATGTTGCGGATGTACATATTACAATTGAATCAGCTGCATCTTTTTCAATTCCTGCCTTACCTATGGAAGTATGGAGTTAGAGGATAAAGAAAAGAGGTCCTATTTGGGAACTCATTTTGTGACTGGGTGAGAGGATAAGAATTCCTGTTTCCAATTAACTGCTTGTCTATCTGATAACTAAAGAACCATGAAAGGGAGGACTGTGAGAGACCATGATGTAGTTGTATAATTTATGAGATTATTAATGGAAATGTATAAAGGCTATACAATAGCTATTAAGGGAAATGTGAAGTTATCTGATGCATTTGAGCTAGAAAGAGGAATGCTGCAAAGCTTTCCTCTGTCCCGTTATTCACCCTGTACCTAGAACACTTTATGTAAAAAAAAAAGAATAAGACTAGCTGAAGTCAGGGGATGAAACTGAGCTGGGGCTAGGAAAGAGAAAATGGAAATGTTTGCAGGTGATGTACAATTTATGTATAACTAATCTGCTAAGAGATGTAATAAAAATGTTCATTATTTTAAGAAACTTCAGAAAGATACTGGGGTACAAGATAAATGAAAAGAAGACAAAAGTGATCTGCATAAATGACATCCCAACTCACAAACTAATCATGGAATTTTCCAGTTTGTTTGACCACTGTAGATTAAAGTACCGGGGGGGGGGGTTATTAACAAGAAAGACAATAGGGTATGTTGAAAGAGGCATGGAATCACATGTTGGATAAAACCCGTAGTATGATAAGGAAATGGAAGGTAATGATTTGTGATATAAAACAGAGGGTTGAAGCAATAAAGGTGTTTACAGTGCCTCTGGTCCTGTGTGGATTGCTGTCATTTGTGTGTAATCCAGGTGGTGAGTAATGGGTGCAGTTTGGAAGGGAGGTGATGTAATACTTATGGTGCAATAAAAACCTGAAAGGCAATGACACAACAATTTTGCCAAGTGAGGATGGGCCTGTCAGTACTACATCTGAGGCCCATCCTCACTTGGCAATCAGTGAATATCTTAAGGTAGTGCAATTCATGCTGGGGCTCAAAATTCAACATCTGAGCTACAGAGCAAAATGGAAAACCATGTTGATGGAACAGTCAGGACAATGGACACTAATAGATACTGCAGGGTGGGCAACAAGTGATATACAAGAGTCTAGTGAGACCACTATACAACAGAATGCCAGAAACATTCAGAATCAGAGAATATCAACCATGGAAGTTAGAGATATGGCCAAACATCACTTTGCAATAGATATAAAATAACAGAAAAATGGTTGAAGAAAGAAAGGAAAAGTTACTACTGGGACGAATTGTGTACAGCAGATGAGATTAAGCTGTTGGAATTCTGTGGTGGGGACCAGGGAGAAGCCCAAGATCACCCCTCCCCTAAAGTGGATCTTCCAGTCTCCTTTATAGTTGCTGTTTGAAGGAAAGCATGAATTCCCCATAGCTCACTGCATGACTTGCACAAGAAGAGCGAGTTCCTTAGGGTAAACATCCAGTGAGCCCAGTAAGTGTCATCCATATGGCAAGCCACAGCTCTCTTCCTTGTCTAGAATGGGTGAGCTGTTTGAGCTTGGGTTGCTTGAGATGCAGTCAAGGCTTTATCCTTCTACACCACACAGTTTTAACCAATGCAGTCATTTGGGAACTATGCAGTAATTATCCCAGCAGAGGGTGTATAACAGGAAATGGTCAGTGCTGCTGTTAGTGGTTTGAGTTCATGTGCATTGTTACTTGCACTGAATTTATTCTCCAAGTATGCAGAATTGTGACATAGTAGTTAAAATGTTTAGACTATGTTCTACCACTTTTTGGTTCCAGTGGATTTCTAATTGTGGCAGTAACCGGAGATGTGGATCTAGAAGATTGGGATTTGTAACTAGTTACAGCAGGAATATAATGGTGGCATTCTCTAAATTAAGAGAGAGTTGTACAAGCAAACAGCTGATTGCATGCAACAAAGTAAATTGTTTAACAGGAAGATAAAGGGTCACAAAGGTCTTTCTTCGCTCTAAAGAAGTTGGATTTATGAAGGTAATGTTTCTGAAATGACAGTATGCTAACAAAAGTGTCAAAATATCAATAAATTATACCTAGGGAAACCAATACATTTTAAATCAGAACCAAAAAAAACCAAGCTTTGTCTAAACTGCAAAAACTGAAAATTACTAAAACAGGCAAACAATATCTTCCCAAGAAATTTAATACAGATATCTTTAAAAGAGAACTGCACCCACCAACTCAAAAAATGTTTATTTCATCATGGTTTGGTGTTTCCTACATAGCTCTCAACCAATCAGGGACAAATCCCGAAATAATCAGGGACACTTTTAAAATATTAGCACTATTAACTTGAAACATTGACAGAATAAGAGACTGAATTAATGTAATACTCCAATTACTATCATTATTAAGTACAATTCACTACCTTTTCTACAGCAATCACTAATTTTAGGAGGGATTAAGAAGGACAGACCCAAAATTTCAGTCAAAAATCAGGGATGTCCCTGCAAGAGGTATGAATGTTAACACCACTCTGGGACTATTTACAGGTTTTTAAATATTTTTATACATAATTTCTGAATCTGACCACATGGGGTCTAGCATCTTGAAGTGATCCTGATTGTTGAGTCTGCTTCTAGGTATCCCACAATGCAGTGCTTGTCTGCAAAAAAGTTACATCACGCAGGCCTCTTTCTTCCTAAAGCACCTGTCACTGCATTGATTTTACATGCATACACTGCTGTCTTTCATTCAGTTTATTTTAAGTAACAGTTCATGCCATTCAATGACTGCTTAAAATACAAACAGTGCAAATGCCGCAGAACAGACTTTCAAAGTGCTTTTTACTGTTGCTTCTTTTTAGAATGGCTAAACTGCAGCCTTTTGTGATGTTTGAATTGTACTACTTTGACTCACCTCCCATCCCCCTTCACACTTAAACTTCCCTAGCTGTCAAAGTGCTAAGGGTAATTTCAGCTGTTACATGTGGTGATTGACAACTCACAGCAGGAGACTTGACTCGTTTACTGTTTTTTCCTAGCCCAGGGAGCTGTAACAACACAGCATAGGTGGGGTTTTTGGGATGGTCATGATGTCAGTTTGCGGAGGGAATTGGCCAGAAAACTACTGTATTCATTGGCCTTGATGACATCAATGAATTGGAGACTGCAGCAAGCTTTTCTGGGGGGGTAAATGTTTTTTGAAAGTGAAACCACTACAGTACAATAAGGTACTAATGATAGTAATAAGTACTAGTGGAGAGAAAAGGTCAATTTAAAATATTTTGATTGCTGTATTGTTGTTTATTCATAGCAGGGATGATAAATGGGGAGAAAAGGATAGAGAAGTTGAGCGTTTAGTAATAGAATATCATTATTATCCTCTAAAAAGAGTAGAAATGATTGTTGTGCTAATGTAGGGAAACCATTATTGATGAATGGGTGACATTGCTAAATAACCATGGACAAAAGCCTCAAATTGGGACATTTTATTTATTTTTTGTTGCAGTCTTTCACTTAACTTGCCAGAAATAACTACTAACATGGATTTTCTTAAGAAGTTAAAGGGTAGAATGTTTAATATTCTAAAGTGGCTATGATTTTTACTGATTTAGAAAAAACAACTTTTATAAGATGTAGAGCAGCATTCGCAGACAAAGTTAGACATCTGAGATGTAAAAGACACAGGACAGGATTCACGATGGCTTGCACGGAGTCTAAGAGTAGTGTAAGACTCCATGCAGCCATCATGTCCGACGAGCGATCCACGAACAGCCTGTAGGGGCGTGCAAGAGAGCTCCTAAAACGGCTCTTACACAGACAGGGCTTGGATATGCAAATTACCTCACTTGCAGCCAAAAGGCATGCAAATGAGGTAATTTTGCGATCCAGGAAGCACAGTCCTGTCCGTGTAAGAGCCGTGTTATCTGCAGAAATGTACTCAGCTGACAACTGAGTACCATTCTGCAAATAGCACAATGGAGCCTTGTCAGCTGCAAATAAAGGTTGCATATGTTCCAGGAAGCATGCCAATGGCCAAATATGTGCCCCCATGGAAAATTAAAATAAAAATTTTTTTTTTTGTTTCGATGTTTAAACATAGCGCAGTGCCGCGCAAACGGGCTGCGCTGTAAAAAAAACAGAAAAATAAAAATTTAAAACCCATGAATTTACAATGTAAGGGAATAGCAGGCTGGAAACAACATGGCCACCGACTAGGGGTTGCTAAGGGGGGAAGCTCGGTGTAAGACATGTAATTAAGCATTAGTAGGCAATCCTATGTAAATGAGTGTTAAGATAGTGAATCGCACTTTTACATGGCAAATGAGCGCAATCCCTGAAGTGTAGGAGTAGGATAAGGGGGAGTAACAGAGTAAGAGATAGGTGACATCACAGGGGGGTATGTATGAAAGAAATTCAGCTCAGTGGAACAGAGTGGCATGTGAAAGCTGTCAGTCACACATCACAGAAAGAGGTGTGTCAAGAAGTAGACATGGGAAAACCAAGAAATGGAAGGTGTACACTGTGGATAACACCAAAGTTTCTTGCTGGCCGTGCATGCACACGTGTGCACGCTTGGAGGCCCGAGTAAGATAGGGTGCACGCGTGTATGTTCGAGTGCGCGCATTTAAGCTGGAGTAAGCATGTAGAAGCTTGTTTAAAGACCTGTTAGCTCATTTGCACTGGTGTACGCGCGTTTAAACCCGAATAAGCAAGTTTTAGTCCGTCTAAGCATGTGTGCACACGTGTTAGCTGCTGTGAGTGTGTTTGCGTGTCACCCCCCCGAGGAAACAGAAAGGAAAAAGAAAGCAGAAGAAATTGTACAAAGCTACCAGGGAATACTAGCAGAGGTAACGGGTGAAAACAATCAGAAGCAGGCAATTACACAGGCAGAACAGTAGCCCAGCCCAACACTTAAAACTCTGCAAACAGCAGTGCAGTATGTTTCTCTCAAGAAACACTGCAACACTGGAGTAAGCTATTACAAGTGAAAATTGAAAAAGCCTCACTCAGACAAAAAATGCTAGGGACTGCCATAGCTGTTATAAGGCGACATATGCAACATGCTGAGGGTGGTGACAATGCAAATGCTGCCAGAAAACCCACAGTGAGGAGACTGAGAAGAGTGTACAGGCCCAGGGTCACCTACAAGGGGTTACATGAGCTGGAGATAGTGGAGCGCTATAGAGTGGACAGAGACCTCCTACAGCAAATTGTTGAGCTGTGCAGGCCACGCCTCACACACAGAACCAACAGAGGGGAACCCATCCCAGTGGAAACCAAGGTATGTGTTGGCCTAAGAATACTAGCAACAGGTACCTTCCAGAGACCAACTGGTGATATGATGGGGATGTCACAGGCAATAGCGGAATACCCTGAGGTAGTGGGTGCAATAGACTGCACGCACATACGCAGCAAAGCACCAGCCGGTGAGCAGGGTAAGGAGTACTTTAACCGCAAGGGCTTCCCCTCCATCAACTGCCAGGTTGTGTGTGATGCCCAGGGCATAATACTGAATGTGTGAGTTGGTTGCCCTGGAAGCTACCATGATTCCCATATCTGGCATCTGACGCAGCTGTACCAGACATTTGCCAATGGGGACATCCCACATGGTCACCTACTGGGGGATGCTGGCTATGCACTGGAGCCGTGACTGATGACACCCATCAGAAATGCACCCACACCTGAACAGGAACGCCATAATGAGGCACATGCACAAACACGTAATGTAATAGAGCGTGTGTTTGGGCTGCTCAAGTCACGGTTCCGGTGCCTGGACACATCTGGTGGAGCCTTGCAGTACTCACCAACTACATGTACCCAAATTGTCATGGTATGTGCTATGCTACATAATATGATTCTGCAAAAACAGCTGCAGCAGGACCACCATAGGCCCAGGCCAAACAGCCCCCCACCATTGCCAAGGCCATCACAGGGAGAGCGTGACTCGGAGGAGGAACAACCTGAGCCTGCCCCAGTAGGCAGAAGGAGGCGTGCCCAGTATGCCTTGGCCTTCGCAAAGAGGCAATGCTTAGCACATACACTGTCTCAATAAGAACCCTGGAAATAATACCTGTCTCTGATTCACACATATAGTAAAAGGGATGCCTAAGTTGACACAACCTGCTTTCAAACATGTACAGGGAGTGTAGTATGTGCATCCAACATAGGCAGCCCTGCAGCACCACCTGAGGCATGATTGCCAAGTGTTAAGCAATGTAACACCATGTAGTATATGCAAACTTGATGACCCTGAATAACATACTACCCTCACCAAGCATGATGCCACAATATGAAGACAAGATGATCAATTACAACAATTGGCTTAAGTATTGCTGTTAGTCAAAGGGGATCCAATGCCTGTCAGCCTGAGATGACATGCTGAGCAAGACATAATGCTCCACCTGCTGGGGATGGTTTGCACCTATCACCCCTGGCCTTTTGGATACTGGCACCCCCATAGTGCCTTGAATAGGTAAGGCTCAAAACACAAGCCCACCTCCATAGGTATCACAAGGGATAAGAAACTAGAAGTAATGCTATCCAATGCCAGAAGTCTAAACTGCAAGATGCATGCAGTCCAAACTGTCATCAGCATGGAGAATGTTGATATCTGTGCAGTAACAGAAACCTGGTTCAAGGCTCACAAGAGCACCCTAACACTACCAGGTTACACCTCATACCATGCTTTACAGCCCCAAAACATGGAACAAACTACAAAAGGAGGGTGACTATCAATAATTGTCAAGGATAACCACACCCCCAGGTTGGTGCCACAGCAAGAAGCAGCACGGACTATCCATGGGCAAGTAACAGTGGCTAAAACTGCCTCCCAGTATGTAGCCTGCTACAGACCACCCTACTAAATCCAGGAACCACACTTGGCCTACATGAGAACACATGAAAATATGAAGGTTCCCTCCAAACAACATTATATTGGGTGACTGCAACTACCCAAACATAGACTGGGAGCATTATTCTAGCTCCAACACCCTAGGGCAAAGGTTCCTAGAATTCATAAACCAAAATGCTATGGAACAACTTACCACTCCCACAAGAGAGGTAAGCATACTGGACGTGATAATCACCAACATGGGGACTCTATGCACAAGACGAGAAGTGTATCCCTCACTGGTAAGATCAGACCATAGAGCAATATGGTAAATACGAAAAAGCACACCAAGTAACAAATTGTAGTAAACACCAAGATGGTAATCACAAATAAAAGTCCACTGTCAAATAAGGGTTGGCATAAACACTTTAATAAAATTTAAGCGCTTTTCATCTACTACTGTTAGTAGACTTCCTCAGAACCTTACGCACACATAGAGCAATATCACTGGATATTCACATCCTGACCCCAATCCCTGGCCAGAAAAACCACAGTGAAAAACATGTGTAAGGCAAATTTTGCACTCCTCCAAACTGAGGTGGAATCCATTAAAGCCCTTGTGCCTGTGGAAAATATGGCCCAGACCTCAGAACCCTTTATAAATGCATTCTATGAACACCTTCAGGAATGCATGGATTATGCAATCCCAAATAAAACCAAGACCCAATCCTCCAAACGCAGGCATCCGGCCTGGTCGACCCCAGCCATTACCAAACCATGCAAGAGAAGGAGGAAGCTACTACATGATAGAGCAAAACTCAAAAAGGGAAGTCATCTCTGATCAGTATTATGACAAAAAACTATGGCCACACATAAAATCCTCTAAGGCCAGCTACAAGATAAAAATTGCACAGGACACTAAGGATAATCACAAGGCTTTATTAACTGATGGTAGGAACCTGGGTGGGAATTCACAGATATTCTCAGAATTAGTTCAAAATGACAAAGAATACACCAAACCCACACACATTGCCAACATCCAACCTGACAGGTTCAGGGCAAAATCCCCCCCCCCCACCAAAAGGCAAAATATCTATCCCAGCAGAGTGCTGCCCCCCTGACATTGCAGATGCTCAGGTAACAGCCAGCGTCTCCAAAGCAAAACACACAGCATCAATGGGACCAGATGGTGTCCTGGGCTGTGTCCAACATGAACTCCAAGAAGAATTGAACACCAAATAAAACTACTGCTCAATCTCAACCTTACCACAGGATATTGTACCCAAAGAGCAGTGTACAGCAACAGTGGTCCCTCTCCACAAAGGTGGTGACTGAATGGATACTGCAAACTATCACCCCAGAATCCTGACTAGCTTGGTCTGCAAAGCTATGGAAAGGATCATCATGGAAATCAGAAATAAAGATATTGGGGACCTACAGACACTGGACCCTACCCAGTGTCGCTTTCTTAAGGGCAGATCCTGCCCCTTAAACCTGGTTGAGTCATTTGAAACAGTCACCAAGGCCATTGATGAGGGGAAGGTGGTCCACACAGCCTATCTGGACCTTGCAAAAGCCTTTCATACAATACCCCACCTGTTCATTATAGATAAGTTCACCAGCTTAAACCCTATGTCAGTAGATGGGTTGCAAACCAGCTCAAGGACAGAACTGACGTGGTCAGAAATGCAGCCATGTCAGACTCCAAACCAGCTACAACTGGCATCCCACAAGGCTCAGTCCTGGGACCTCCCATGTGTGGTATATATTTCTCAGAGGTACAGGCCAACATGGAAGGACTGTGAACAAGTTTGCAGATGACTACAAACTGGGTGGCATATCTGACCTTTCCAGCTGACACAAGCATCCTACAAAAGGGCCTCATAGAAACAGACAACTGGTGCCAGAGCCATGTCATCAAGCTAAATGCAGAAAAGTGTATAGTCATCCCCTTTGGAAAAACAGTAAGTGCCCACCAATTACCACATAGGTGTTAACCCATTAAGTACTTTAGAAGTAATGAGACCTGGGGACACAAGTTGATAGAAATCTTGCATTTGACAACCATGTGGCCGTAGTGGTTAGAGAAACATTTCATATACCCACCTAATCATGAAGGTATTCACATCTAGATCAGGGGAGGTCATCGTGCCTCTTCAGTCATCCTTCATCAGGCTCACAATTGAGTGCAATGGCCCTTGTGGGATGTACCTTAGCAGACACCTCCAGCAACTGAAAAGACCCCAAAAGTACCTCACAAGGAGGATCAAAGGGCTGTAGCAGATGCCATGTGTTGACTGATTCAACAAACTGCAGCTCCACACAGTGGCATACTGCCTGCCCAGAGGCGATCTGTGCCTGATTTATAAAGCCATGTCCAAGCTGGAATCAATGCACATGCTGCACCTTGTAAAATCTGAATGCCAGTGAGCTATGCACATGAGAGACCTGAACCTCATCACTGACATAAATAGGACATGCTGTAGTGATTGATCCATAACCCAGAAGCTCCCTCCACTCTTGAGTAAACTCCAAGTCCAGGTTAGCCAGGGAGTACCTCATTAACTCTCTTCAAAAGGAATCTTGCTGAGTGGATGGGAGATTGTAGGTTTACCCTGGGTATCACTTTTATGTCACGGTTAGACAGAGGCACAGTATACTAACCTTGAAAAATGTCATGGCAAACTCCAGTTAAAATGTGTGTTGAGGGACAAACACATTCTCTGTCTAGGATTAGAAATGGCCTAGGGCACATAGCCTAGTGTTTCTCAATGTCCACTCCAGTTGCGGAATACACTACTAATGTTGGACAAGCCTGGTTTAAGTAGGGCATAGCTGAACAAAATGCAACATGGTCATATTTGCACAGCTGGCCCTTAACTAGTCTGGTGTGCTCAGTATGAATATTTAAGGCAGTGATAGGACTGACACCCAAGATACTGTCCACCACAGTGAAAGGACTGAAACCTAGGATACTGTCCACCACAGTGAAAGGACTGAAACCCAGGATACTGTCCACCACAGTGAAAGGACTGAACCAGTACACTATACAATATTTGGTCAGTATGCAATAATGTTGACAAGTGTATGCAAACTATCCCATGGAAACCCTGCAGGCACAGCATAATCCCTGTTGGGTTCAGACACAAAGCAGTTGGGCAGTAAGAACACAACATGACCTCCAACACACAACTATAAATGTCAAATATTGTTCAAGTTCACACACAACCACAAATGTGGTGGACCTCAGATCTCAACATATGGAAAGGTCACACTGGGCAAGCCCACACACTTGTCAGGCAACAAACCATGGAAAGCCTGAATTGGGCATGCTCACACACTTAGGCCATGTCTCAGTATAGCAGTTGGCCACACACATCTGGCATTTGTATGTGTTAAGCCAGGAACCTACCACAATACAGCAATCTGCCCAGTGCACACAGTTAAATGGCAACAGAGACATAAGTAATATAGTGGAACCCTCTCATATTCAAGCATCTTCCACAGATACACAAGATGTCCTTCAAGGATACATCTGCAGTCATAACATATGGGTTGTCCTGCCTCAGGCAGCCCTTCGGTCGGCCGGATTCCAAAGTCTGGGTCTGGCCTCGGCTGATGTCGCACTTCACCCAACGTCAGAGCTTCTGGGGTATAAAGGCATCAGCCGACGCCATTTTCCTCAGTCTTTCTTGCCGCGCGGTGCCCGAAGCAGAAGCTGTTCGCAAGTGCCGGTCAGTCAGATCCAGAGATTTCAGCTACCAAAGACTTCTAAAAAAGCTAAGTACCCCGTTGGGGACTCTTTCTTGCCTCAGCCGATGTCAGACAAAGTAAATAATTGTTTAACTTGTGGGAAACAAATACCTCATAAGGATTTCCACTCTTACTGCCTTCCTTGCTTAGGCTCAGACCACGACGTATCAGCTTGTTTAGCCTGTGCTTCCTTCAACCGACAGACACTTGGACGTCGGTCGGAGTTTGCAGAAGAGTTTTTTGGATCCGCTTTTGCATATAAAATGCAGGCGGAGACTCCGACTACACATTTAGCCAAAAAACGCAAGGAAAAGGACCGACACTCATGGCCCGCGGTTTCAGCTGAAACCACGGTTAGGCCTACCGCGAGTGTCTTGGTTTCGGCTGAAACCGAGTCCTCGGTTCTTCCTTCTGCTGAAAACATACCTCCGACAACCAAGGCCAGAGAGGCCCCAGCTGTGTCGGCTACAGAAATTCATACCGAAGAAGCAGGCGCACAAGAATTGTCCGACGCCATTCCGTTGGACATTTCTACTCCTGCACGTGGGGCAGCTAGGCCCCCTGCTTCTATGTCTATTAAGGCCTTCTCCAGGGCCAAAGCAGCTAAAATTTCCAAGGCCTTACCAACAAAATCTTCCTCTCAGAGACCTTCCTCAAGTTCTCAGATTCTCAGCCTTGCTGAGGACCTTATATCTCTGATTAGGGGATCCCAACCTCACCCAGACAGGGCCTCACAACCTCCTCCTGACAAAAGGCCTAGGACTGTACCCCCTGAACCTCTCTCCTCTGATTATTCCTCGGATGGATCTGATTTATCAGACCATCAGGAAGGACCATACTCACCTTATGAGGACTTGGATGCAGAAGACTCGATTCCTTCTGCCTCCCCCCCAGAAGAATTTTCCTTTGGGGAGACTTTGCACTCAATGAGGGAACACTGTCAATGGCAGGGTCAGGATTTTTCTGATTCTAGGAAAAGGCTAAGGGCATTTTTACACTTGCCACAGCATAGGCCTTTAGCCATACCACCTGTACTATCAGTTGTTGATGATGCATACAATGATGTCAGTTCTGCCCCTGATTCTCTTCCCCCGGCCTCTGCCAAACCTGACAGATATTACAGGGTCCCGGATTCTCACTTCCACTTGTATAAGGCCCATGCTGCAGACCCAGAAACTATTTCTCAGGGCCCAAAGGGTGTTGCAGCTGCCACTGCCAAAAACCCCCTACCCTCTGAAAGAGAGTCAAGAGCATTAGAGATGGGGAAAAAGGTTTATACATCTGCTACTCTTTCTGCCAGGGCTTTAAACTGTCAATTCCATATGATACAGTACCAGGAATTTTTGTTAGATCAGCTGAATAAAAGCTTTCCTCTCCTGAACCTTTAGACCGTAAGTCCCTTCAGGATTTGGTACACAACTCTCAGCAGGTCAGTAATCATTTCTTAAAATGTGGCTATGATGCACTGGAGGCTTCATTTAGATCAGCTATGACTGGAGCAGTGATTCGAAGGCATGCCTGGCTAAAAGAGCAATCCTTGCCAGACCATGTCAAGTCTAAACTCCTAGATGCCCCTATGGAGAAACAAAGTTTATTTGGCTCCCCTGCACAGGAGATTCTAAAGAAAGTGGAAGAAAAAGCTAAATCTGTGCAAACAGTCAAGGATTTTCTGCAGGTCCAACCTCTGAGGTTCAGCAAAAACTGGCCTTCAAAGAATTGGTCCTTTCCAGACACCTCCAGAGCACAGAGGGGCAGGAATAGATGCCCAAGAGGCAGAGGTCAATCAAGGGGTGCCTACAGGGGTCGTCAGTGGCAACCTGCCAACCAGAGGAGTACCGCCACAGCTGTGACTTCAACCGCTTCCACAGGGCAGACACAATGACTTGGCTCTGATTCCGCCTACCAGGGAGCAACTGGAAGCACCCTTGGGCAGAAAGTTAGCTTTATTTTCGAAAAACTGGCATTGCATTACAGGAGACAAATGGACATTGCAAACAATAGACAAAGGCTACAGGTTTCACTTCCACACTTTACCAAAAAAGAGAGGAATGCCAAGCCAGAAGCCAGAGGCTCTAAAACAAATCATCAACTTACTAAGGATGAGAGCAATAGAAAGGGTACCATCTATGGAACAAGGCCAAGGATTTTACTCCAGACTATTCCTTGTACCAAGAAAAGAAACTCAATGGAGGCCTATTCTCGACTTGTCCACACTAAACACATATCTCATTGTACCAAAATTCAAGATGCTGACCCTACAGAAGCTTCTTCCCATGTTGGGCAAGGAGTCTTGGCTGGTGACTCTAGATCTCAAGGAGACATACCTGCATGTCCCTATACGACCAGATTGCGGAAGACACCTCAGATTTCTTGCAGGATCAGGGCATTATCAATTCTCAGCATTGCCCTTTGGCTTATCTACTGCACCCAGCGTATTCACGAAATGCCTGGCATCAGTAATTGCACATTGCAGGCTTCAGGGAATTCAGATCTACCCATACCTGGACGACTGCCTAATACAAGCGGACAACAAGACAAAAATAATAAAGGATTTGGCCTATGTCATACAACTGTTACAAGCCTTGGGATACACAGTCAACATCCAGAAGTCAAGACTAGTGCCATCCCAAAGGATAACATTTTTGGGTGCAGATCTGGACACAATAACTCAGATGGCTTTTCTCACAGAAGAAAAACAAAAGCAACTCCCAGTCTATTTCATGGCTTTGACAAGACAAACTCAGCTTACTGCAAGGAAAGTCCTGCAGGCCCTGGGTTACATGGCATCTTGCATAATCTTGATCCCGCATGCCAGGCTGCATATGAGAAAATTACAATGGTACCTAAGGAATGTATGGTCTCAACACAGACACAGTCTAGAAACCATGATACCAATCATTCCATGCCTGAAAAAAGAATTCCTGTGGTGGGCTCAGGCCTGCCAGACCAACAGAGGGTTGCCTTTCCACAAACCACAACCAAGGCAGACCATCACCACGGATGCCTTAGACCTAGGCTGGGGGGCACACATGGAGGACAAGTGTATCCAAGGCCTATGGTCTCAAGACCAGCTGAATCTACACATAAATCTGAAGGAGATGCTGGCAGTGAAGCATGCAATCGAGGCATTCAAATCATTCCTCCAGCAAGGACATCTGCTGATAAGGACAGACAATACCACAGTCATGTGGTACATCAACAAACAGGGAGGCACGCATTCCTACCCTCTATGCCGGATGGCAATGGACCTGTGGAACCTAGGCCTGAATCTCAACATTCAACTGCAGGCCAAATTCGTACCAGGAAAAGAGAATTCACTAGCAGACAGCTTAAGCAGAACTACCACGGATGCTCACGAATGGATGCTGCATCCAGACATCTTCAAAAACATAACAAAGAAATGGGGAATGCCAGAGATGGACCTGTTCGCCTCCCCACTCAACCACTAACTGAAGAAATTCTGCTCAAGAGAATACCACCCACAAGCCTGGAGGGTGGACTCCCTTTCTTTCAGCTGGAAGGCCCTGACAGTTTATGCCTTTCCACCTCTCCCATTGATGTACAAAGTTCTACTGAAGATCAGGGAGGAACAGCCAAAGGTGATTCTGATAGCTCCAGACTGGCCAAGGCAGCATTGGTATCCGCTACTGAGAAGCATGTCTCGGACGAACTCATGGCCTCTACCCCTATGGCCTTTACTTCTAACGCAGAACAACTACAAGACCCTGCATCCAAACTTGAAAACGCTGCAGCTAACTGCCTGGAAAATTGCATAAAACAAAACCAAACTGTTTTATCTCAGAGGGTCAAGGACATTATCCTGGAGGCTCGCAGACCCTCCACAAGAAAAACATACTCAGCTAAGAGATTCCTCATTTGGAGTGCATCAAAGGGTACAAATATCACACTGGCAAACCTAGCACACATCCTAGAATACTTAGCAGAACTGTTCCACAATGGCCTGTCCTATTCTTCCATTAAGATTCATGCTTCAGCAATTTCAGCAGAGTACAACATGGATCCTCCTATCTTCTCTCACCCTCTCCTCAGACAGTTTTTAAGAGGGATCAAAAATGTAAAACCTCCAAGGAAACCACCTCTGCCTGCATGGGATCTCAATTTTGTGCTGGAAAAATTAACACTTCCCCCTTTTGAACCAGCAGCATCAGCAGACTTACAGTTCTTATCTTGGAAAACTGCTTTCCTTCTAGCAATCACTTCAGCAAGAAGGGTATCCTAGTTACAGGCATTAATGGCAGTGCAGCCTTTCCTTATCTTTCACCAGGATAGAGTGTCTCTGAGAACCAATCCTACTTTCATGCCAAAGGTGGTATCCAGGGTATCCTTGAACCAAGCTATTCATTTGCCTATGTTCTTCGCTAACCCACAGAACAGGGGGGAAAAACTATTGCACACCTTGGATGTACACAGACAACTACGCTACTATCTGGACAGAACTAAAACCAGCAGAAAAACTGACCAGCTTCTGGTAGCATATGCAACTGGAGTGCAAGGAAAAGCAATTTCCAAACAGACAATTTCAAAATGGATAGGAAATTGCATTCGATTCTGCTACTCTTTTCATGGAAAGACAACTCCTGAAAATATCAGACCTCACTCCACAAGAGCCACAGCCACCACTACAGCTTTCCTACGAGGAGTGGCTACCAAAGACATTTTAGAAGCTGCTACTTGGACCTCCGTGCATACATTTGCCAAGCATTACAATCTTCCTTTATACTCCAGATCCCGAGCAGGTTTTGCAACTGCAGTTTTACAGGGGATCTTAACTACACCATCATTATCTTAGTACCTCCTCCCCCAGTTTGGCTATGGTATTCTACCCATATGTTATGACTGCAGATGCATCCTTGAAGGACATAGTACAGTTTTGTACCTACCATAAATGTAGATGTCCGATAGGTATGCATCTGCAGTCAGGATTACCCACCCTCCTTCCCCTCTGTGGTATTCCTAGGGTGCTTACCCCTCTTTTAGCTAGCTGGGGGAATCTATTATGGTGTATTTGTTTGTATGTATATATGTATATATATATTTTGCTTACTACTGTTTGGAATTTTCTACATTTATCCAAATTTAGCCTTCCTAGAGGGCACCTGGCATCTGGGGTAAGAAACACTGAGGAAAATGGCATCGGCTGATGCCTTTATACCCCAGAAGCTCTGACGTCGGGTGAAGTGCGACATCAGCCGAGGCCAGACCCAGACTTTGGAATCCGGCCGATGTACTTTGTTCATAGAAACAGGGAAAGCTATGGCAATAAAGACTTGCAAACAGTTTCTCTGCAGCAAATATTGTGCATCTGAAACATAAACATATGGGTGTAGAGGTCAATACTAGGCTGTTTGCCCTAGGGAATTCATAAGCCTAGCCAGAGTGTATTTGGCGTCTGCCTCCCCAGTACAGTAGCCTACTGTGTCTCTGTAAAGTAGGTCACAGAAGGCACCGTTTAAGGCTAGTGTGCTGTGCCTCCATCAAGCAGGGACACAGTAGAGATCCCAGGGGTTGAATTTGCAATGTCACATCCATGTGGCTGGAGTTTGCTGGAAGAGGGTTGGCGAGGGGTTATGTCTAACATTAATTGGGATTCAATTCCAGACTGAGGGGAGCCTTATCTGCAGTGTCTGGACAATTTCACTGTCAAAACTTGCAAGTGATGATTGTGAGGGATTGAAGTGTCTTGCCAATACTGTTCAGAGATGTCCTCCCTCTGTGGGATATTGCTCTGTAATGTAGTAGCTCCCTCCTGTTGTACAGCTGATATATGACTGGTGTAAACCAAACAGGTCTCCTGTTGTGGAGGAGTCTTGGTTTTATTTGGGATAGCATGATCACTGCAAACCTTCCAGATGCTCATAGAATGCATTTGTAAAGGATTCTGCAGATTGGGCTGTATAATCCTCCAGCATGGGGCCTTTGAAGTATTCCACCCCAGTCTTCACAAGTGCAAAGTCTGCTTTTGATAAATACTTTGTTTGCAGTGATTTACTTGCCTGGGGGTGGGGATGGGATATGGACGTCCAGGGAAGGTTGGTTATGGTCAGATATTAACAATGGTGGTCTACCTCTGGTGTGGAACATAGAGTCCCCATGTTGCTGATGGTCACGTCCAATATGTATTCCCCCTTGTGGCTGTGGTGACTGGTTCTGCCATAGAACATGGATTCACAAATTGTACTGGCTGTAGGGTGATGTTGTTGAGGCCTGAGTAGTTCCCCCACTCAATATTCCTGTACCTGAAGTTAACTGTAATGGTGTATGTGAACACCTTCATATCCTACACTGTTCCCAGGGAAGCCAAGTGTGGTTCCTGGATATGGGAGGGGTGGTCTGAACTACACACCAAACCAAAAGTCAATTTTGCACAATGCTAGTTGTATATGTATGGCCTGTCATGCTTAGTGCAGTGGTAACAACCGAGAGGTGTGTGTATCTGTGATGTATATGGATACACCCCCTGGTTGTGTTGTGTTACAAGTCCTGTGGTCATGAAGCATGGTATAAAACATAACCTGGCAGTGCTGATGTGCATATGTGACCATGAAGTAGGTGTCTGTTAATGCATACATATTCTATACCACCCATACTGAGGGATAGTAATAGATGTACATACCTCTTTCTAAATAATGATGTCAGCACCTTATAAATACTGCAGGAGAAGAAAAGCCACCCAGTAATTTGAATAGCACGCTCTGCTAATGTGTCTCTCTCAAGTGTCATAACATAGTTAGGTAGGGGGTTGAATCCTGCAAATGCTCAGTGTGTGTGTGTTTGGGGGCGGGGTGTGTGCAATTCTCTTTGAAAGAAATGGACCTTTTGGCAACTGGAATAACACACTACATGATGTACATTTCTCTTTGTAAAGACTGATGATGTCAGCACCCTATAAGTATAGCAGGAGAAGGGAAACCACCCAGTAATTCGAATGACACGCTCTGCTAATGCGTCTCTCTCAAGTGTCATAACAGAGTCAGGTAGGGGTTTGAATCCTGCAAATGCTCAGTGTGTGTAATTCTCTTTGAAAGAAATGGACCTTTTGGCAACTGGAATAACACACTACACGATGTACATTTCTCTTTGTAAAGACTGATGATGTCAGCACCCTATAAGTATAGCAGGAGAAGGGAAACCACCCAGTAATGTGAATAGCGCACTCTGCTAATGTGTCTCTCTCCAGTGTCATAACATAGTTAGGTAGGGGTTTGAATCCTACAAATGCCATGTGTGTTTTTGTCACACAGGTTTTCAATGTGTGGTGGGTGTTGCTTTTATTATGGTATGACATATAATTATAACAGTAATTTCAATGCACACATCAGGTATGTGTGTGCCACATAGAGATATGTACCTGTGACCTTAAATAGTTCCTATGTGTGAAGCCTGCCTCATGTGAATACAGTTGTTACCTGTGCCAGCATGTCCTGCAGATTCCCAGACTGTACGCCATACATGTGTGTTGTTGACAATGCAGGCTACTGCAGTGATCTGTGTCCCAGGCCAACTGGATGACACAAACTCATGAAAGCTGTGATATATTAATGTGGGTGAGGGTTCATGTCTGGAGTATATGTCACACATGTTATAACACAGTAAAGTCTGTGAGTAATGGACATCCAGTGTAGGTGTATGGCCACTGTTGCTGATATGCATAAAGACACCTTCTTGCTTAGGCGATACACCAAGGGACTGCACAATACCTTTGGAAATATGAATATCACAGGATAGACAAGAAAACACTTGTCCATATGTACACACCATTACCCGTTCTACATGATGGGTGCTGCCACCTACATGGTACTACTGGAATACTATGTTAAGTACAAGCTGATGACAAAGTTACAGTTGCATTACAGTAATAGAGCATGGTTTGGACAACAGGTATCCATCTGTATGATACCCATGTGGTGGTCATGTGTGTCATGTGCAGAATGCATTGTAGGCCACTGTATACACTTCCAGTCATGGATTAACATATCGCTAGTGTGTTGGCATGTACGTGAGACTGCTATATGCCAAACAGCATTCTTCACAGGGATGTGTGTGGCTCAGTAAGAAGGGCTACTGGTATAGTGTAGTACTTCAGGGATACCACTGACACTGGGTTTTCTACATCTGTGTATCAGTTGAAGATACTTCATGTAATAGGTTCATAGGTTCATACTAGGCTATCTGCCCTAGGGCAGTTATAAGCCTATCCAGACTGTGTTTGTCTTTTGACACCCATGTTAAATGAATTTTGATATGGCCTTTTTCCAGGTTAGTATACTCGGCCTCTGTGTAACAGTGACACAGAAGTGATACCCGGGGTAAACCTACAATCTCCCATCCAGTCAGCAACATTCCTCTTGCAGAGAGTCTTTAAGGGACTCTGCCTAACCTGGACTGTGATTTTATTCCAGAGTGAAGGGAGCCTCTGGGTTATGAATCTGTCCCTCCAGCATGTCCTATTTATGTAAGTGCTGTGGTGCAAGTGTCATGAGCACATGCCTCCATGGGATTTGGATTTGGATTTGGATTTTCTGAGGTGCAGCATGTCCATTAATTCCAGGTTGGACATGGTTCTATATGTCAGGCATCTGTTTGAGCCCTTTGATCCCCTTGGTGATGTACTTTTGTGGACTTTCCAGTTGCTGCAGGTCAGGTGTCTGGTAAGGTACACCACAAAAGGGGCATTGTACTCCATTATGGGCCTGATGAGGGATGACTAAAGAGGCACAATGACCTCTTGTGATCTAGCTGTGAATCTCTTCATGATTAGGTGGCCTATATAAACTGTCTGTGTAACCACTACAACCATGTGGTTGTCAAATGACAGTTTGCTATCAACTCAGGTCCCCAGGTCCCTAATCATGTGTACAGTACTTAATGGCTTACCACCTATGTGTTAAGTTGTGGTCACTTAGTTTTTGCCAAAGGGGATGACTATACAGGTTTTGGCGTTTAGCTTGAGGCCATGGCTCTGGCACCAGTTGTCTGTTTCTATGAGGCCCTTTTGTAGGATGCTTCTGTTGGCTGCTGAGCTGATTATGGTGCACAGTTTGCAGTCATCTGCGAACCTGCTCAGCCACAGTCCTTCTGTGTTGGCCTGTACCTCCGAGAAATATACCTGAGTGGGGTATTGTATCGAAGGCTTTTGTGAGGTCCAGATAGGCTGTGTTGAACACCTTCCCCTCGTCACTGGCCTTGGTGACTGTTTCAAAGACATCCACCAGGTTTAAGAGGCAGGATGTGCCCTCAACAAAGCCAAACTGGGTAGGATCCAGTGTCTGTAGGTCCCCAGTAACTTAATTTATGAGGTCTATGATGATCCTTTCCATAGCTTTGCAGACCAAGCTAGTCAGGTGTACAGGGTAATAGTTTCCAGGATCCATTGTGGCACCACCTTTGTGGAGAGGGGTCACTTTTGCTGTACGCCACTCCTTGGCTACATATCCTGTAGTAAGACTGGGATTGAACAGTACTTTTATGTTTGTGTTTAGTTCTTCTTGGAGTTCATGTAGGATGCAGCCTGGGACACTGTCTGCTCCCATTGATGCTGTGTTTCTGCTTTGGAGAGGACGACTGAGTATCTCAGATGTCAGGGGGGCATCACTCTGCTGGGATATATATTTGCCCTTGTGGTGGGGAGGGGGGTGAGATGTTTGTGCTGAATCTGTCAGCAATGATGTTGGCAATGTATGTGGCTTAGATGTATTCTGTGTCATTTAGGACAACTTCTGAGCAGATGCCTTCCCTTTGTGGGATATTGGTCGATCATGTAGTAGCTTCCTACTTCTATTGTTTTCTGTTATGTGGCTGGGGTCCACCAGAAAGGACATCTGTCTTTGGAGGATTGGGTCTTGGTTATATTTGGAATTGCATGATCTGCGCATTCCTGGAGGTGTTCATAGAATGCGTTTATAAAGGATTCAGCAGTGTGGGCTGTATTTCCCACAGGCCCAGGGGCTTTGAAGGATTCCACCTCTGTCTCTGTTTTGAGCTGTGTGTAATTTGCTTTATACAACTTTTTCACTGTGGTTTTCTGTGCAGGGGCTGTGGTTGGTATGTGAATATACAGTGAGATTACTCTATGGTGTCATCTTACCAGTGAGGGATACACTTCTGCTCTGGAGCATAGAGTCCCCATGTTGGTGATGATCAGGTGCAGTATGTTTTCCCCTCTTGTGGGAGTGGTAACAAGTTGTTCCATAGCATTTGAGTTTATGAATTCTAGGAACCTTTGGCCTAGGGTGTTGGAGCTACAGTAATGCTCCCAGTCTATGTGTGGGTAGATGAAGTTGCCCAAGATAATGTTGTTTGGAGACACCTTCATATATTCATGTTTTCTTAAGTAGGCCAAGTGGGTTTCCTGGGTTTAGGAGGGTGGTCTGTAGCAGGCTATGAACTGGAAGGCAGTTTTACCCACTGTTAGTTGCACGTGGATAGTCTGTGATGCGTCATGGTGTGGCACCAACCTGGGCGTGTGGGTATCCTTGACATTTATTGATACTCACCCTCCTTTCATAGTTAGTTCCATGTTTTGGGGCTGTAAAGCATGGTATGAGGTGTAACCTGGTAGTGCTAGGGTGCTCTTGGGAGCCTTTAACCAGGTTTCTGTCACTGCACAGATAGCAACATTCTCCATGCTGAATAGAGTTTGGACTGCATGCATCTTGCGGTTTACATGTCTGGCATTGAGTATCATTACTTCCATTTTCTTATTCCCTGTGCTACCTATGTAGGTGGGTTTGTGTTTTCAGCCTTAACACCAGAATGCCAAGATGTGCAGACATTACACTGTTGGAATTAACACTGGTGTATAAAAAAAACTACAATGACAATCATACTGTTAATGCCTCAGGCATGCTGGGATATACCCACAATGATATCATTACACTGTACTGTTAACAACATGATAATATTACTACAGTTCTATGTAGTCACCCTGTGCATCAGCACCATGCTATCCTGTATCAATGTTACAGATTGCAGGAGGTGGCACAGTTTCATCATATGCACAGGGTGTGTACTTGATATGCCAGAGTTTGCCATTGACACATCCAGTCGTCATGTATGTGTGTTAGTGAGGGACAACAGTACAACATGGGGCAATGTTGATGCAGTGTGTGTGTGTATGCATTAGCCCTAGGTGTTAGCATTATGCATGTGTGTACGCATGCACACAGTTCCACCTCATGGCTGCCATATACGGGTGTTTGTGGACAGCCACAGACTGTACCTGCCAGGTCATACAGATCACTGTCTCTGGCCACGGACACAGTACCTGTGCCTGGCAGGGGTGCTATGGACAGTATCGGGTACTAAGCCAGACTGGGTAGTGTCATCAGAAACAGTTGGTTGATGACTGGACACATGTCCCTGCTGGGACTGTCTAGAGCCACGTGCACGTGGTCTTCTAGTGCGGTCTGATGACAGCACAGACCCAGCATTGCTGGGGCTGGTACTGGGACTATGGGAGCAGCTGCGGGTTTGTTGTCGTCTGTGATGACTGCCAGCTGCTGATGTTGCTGGCATACATCCACGTCGACGCCTCAACCATCCTGCATTGCCCTGGCTCATGGACATGTAGTTGTGAAACAGATCTAATGTGTCCCCCCCAACCCCTGTCAATGACCTCGCCGACAGTACGGATGGCAGCCGCTATGTCACGCATAGTGTCATTCATAGCAGTGCGATGTGCTGTAAGCTCCCTCAGACCCTGTCTGGTGTACCGTTCCATACGTGCCTGTGCCTGTGTTACAGCCCGGAACATAGCTGAGGTTGAAAGACCTCTGTGGGCATGTCTGACAGGGGCAGTACAACCACGGATGCTCCCACGAGAACCCCTGGACATCTGCCTGTGTGTTACCATGTCAGGACTCTGGCCATGGCTGCTGTGAGGGGGTGCATGTGCCACTGATACCACATTACCCTGGTTAATGCCCACTGTATGATGTCCCTCAGCTAAGGACATTGGTGAGAATGGATGTATCGGCAGGATGACTGTGCGCATTGATGGGGTTGACTGCTGTGTACTGTCAATTGGCTGACCAACAACAGACAATGGCACACCTCCCTGTGCCATTGCACATGTATCATCATTATCACTATCCCCAGCAGTGGCTTCAGGTTCCCTGCTGCACGTCAACAGAGCAACATCAGAACCTGTGAGAGGAAAACAGGAAACACATTTTACAATGTGTACACAATGTTACCACAGATGCACACGGGCACATGCACACATGGGCACATGCACACTCCTCAATACATGAGATACAAACACTCACACACCTGCAATCCAACACATACACAATACTGTTTGAGGGTATTATTACTATTATTATCATTAGTATTAATAGTATTGTTATTACACACTCACCAGCATGGATTGGCTGCCTTGCTGTTACTCCAGAGGGACCTGCACAAATAAGACAGTTATTGTCAGTGGGCAGAACTGTGCCATTGATACTGTGAGTATGATACAGTACAGTAGTACAACAGTTGGCTTTCACAGATGTACTGATGATATTCAGAATATCAATCCTGCACAAGAATTTCCAGGATAACAGCTACTCACACAGTACACATCTCACACATGCATAAACTACCAGTGCAGACAACACTCAACTACAGATATGGCATGTTACCTGCACACTCCATGTCCACATGCTGCGTGGCTCCAGCCTCCATCATGACACATGTCTGTGGATGTTGTTGTTGTTGGGCTGGAGCCACAACACTTAGGTGGAGCTCCTCCAGTCTGGTGAGGGGGGGTGGATAGGTACCCCACCACCTGTGGCAAACTGTTGTCTGTGGATATCAGACGCACGCTGATGGACATTTCTAATTAAATCACTGCAGTGATGGTGTACCTGCTCATATGTCTGGTTATGCATGCCTATGTCATTTACCCGATGGACAAGGTCTTGCCACAGTGCAGCCCTCTCCTGCTGGTTCTGGCTGGTGTGGGAAAAAAGTGTGGAAAAAAACCCGCACCAGGCTCTGGTGTATCTCCTCATCCTCTGCAGCTGAATAACAGGGGTTGCACTGATGCACCATCGCCCTGGAAGGAAAAGAAAAATATATGAGCAAATAATATGGCACACATAATACTCTACTGTACTGATATCACTGAACTGCCATATATAGCATCTGTCTATCAGGGGATACACATGTAAATTAACACATATCAGTGCTCAGCCAACAACTGTGTTACAGTGCCTGCCACACTCCATACAACAAACTAGTATACACCAGCACTTGGCACACTGTTTGAGGTCCAATGCGCAACCTCACAATGGGGTATGTATCAAGCTAATGGATGGGGAATATTGTCATCCCATGCAATGCACAGTTACAACTTCAATGGTAATCCACCCTAGTCTTTGCTGCCATACCCCTACCTATACCGCAGTCATATACAGGGAACCACAGCACAACATATGGCAATGTAATATGTTTGTATCCCAATAACTAACACATCTTTCTCTGGCCTCACACCGAGGACACACACTACCATGACAACACAACGTCATGCTGAGCAATCACACCATTACAGACCTTGCACACAGTCAGTGGCACACTCATTCCACCTCACATAGTTGGTATTGCAATGACTACATGTGTGTGCATTGTGTCATAGGTAGGTACTATGCTATTGGCCCTGGGCCTACGGCAGCATAGTGTTATGCTACCCTGCCCCTTGGGACACATATAATGTGATTGTACTTGCTCCTGTCACACAGTTACACAGAGGTGACTCATACAGCATATTATCTATCTGCATAACATTCATCACGGGTATGTCTGACATCTACTAATAAGGAGCCTTGCTTGTTAATGCTGGGTAGTTTAGTCCAGGGTATGGCTTATTTGTGGATAGCAACCTGTACCTCCAGCATGTGCTCTTTACTGCGGTGACAAGGATGAGGGCCATAGGTCATTTAGGCTGGACAGATTGTGAGGTGTTACCATGGCGGTTGGACAACTGGTATGTGTGTGGCATAACTCTGTATGTCCAGCAGTGGTAACCTCTGTGTAGGTAGTATGAAAGGCACTCTGTGATTTTGTCAGTCACTCTGCATAGGGAATGTGTTTGAGGGCATTATCACTCTTTGTTAGGTATGTCTGTGTCCTTTTCCCTTGCTGTAGTTGTCATGGGAGGTACACACCATGTAGGACATTGTGAGGTGTAGAGGGGTACAGTGACCTAAATTTTCCTAGCTGACACACCATTTGTGATGACACGTACTATGTACAGGGATTACAAGACTAGTGTGCCACTGTAGATATCAAAGGGGAGGCTATTGTACACTTGTTTCCCATGTTCCCTTCTGACACCTCCAGTAGTAGGGAGGCAACCACCTATGTGGTAGTTAGTGGTTAAAGTGTTTTGGAATGGGGTATGGTACTCCAGTATCCACACTGGTGTTCAGTCCATGCCTTTGTCACCAGGCACCTGTTGCAATACATCTGCCCACATGTGCTTCTCTCAGTCTATATATATATATATAGAGAGAGAGAGAGAGAGAGAGCGATATTCATATACACACATATCTATAGACATTCATATCTGTCTGTATATGTGTATGTAACTATAGATATCTATATATGTATGTGTCTATTATATATATATATATATATATATATATATATGTATATACATATTCTATCTATATATGTCTATCTATTTCTACATACCTCTCTATCTATGTACATATATATATATTTATATATACACATACACACACTAACATACTTCTAAACATCCATTGCTGTACAACCTACATTGTACATTTTAATACAACCTACATTGATATGTGCACATAGCAACCTTCAACTACATATGGTAGCTTTGATCCTTCTAAGTTGGGAACTGCTGATTGAGAGCCCAGTGTCTGTTATTCTTAAAGTGTATTAGTTCTGGTTTAAGCACTTGGGCTTCAGGCCAGTTATTTTACATTAAGAAGGTTCGTGGTCTGCACTCTTGTGGGAGAAGAGGCTGGACTCTGCCCTTCTGAGCTGGGAATTTCTGGTTAAAGGTTTATAGTGCCTGAATATTTGAACTGTATCTTACTAAAATTGGTACACCTTGTTTGCTGTAGAATAGACTAGATCCAGGCCTGCTGAATCTAGCTTTGTTTATATGCTTGTTTGCTTGCTTGTTATTTCCTTGGAACGCTAATTCCACCTAATACGCGGCTTCTCAGTGCTTTATTTCCTTGTTTCACTTGAAAGAAAGTTACTGTTTGTCATTTTTGCATTTAAGTTACCTGTAACACATTGCACTTACGTTACCTGGCACTTGCTCACTAAAGCAATTATATAAGTCAGCACTAAAAATTAAAATCACTACACCCTCTCCCCCCACTGGCCCTTGTTTTCAATTATAAAGGAATTCCCAATATTATTCTAGCATGTCCAAAGGTCAGTTGTCAATCTCCTCTCCGGTCCAGCTGGTGAATCTGGGAATCTTGAGGCAATGTTGCAACTGCCTCATGTACACAGACAACCCTCTCCTCCTCCCAACAAATTCCAACACATGTGAGAGATGCAACCATATAGCCAAACTGGAGGCTAAGCTCTCTCAACTCAGTACTGGTAAAACCAGTCAGGAGGAGAAGGAAACCACACTCACTACAATTCCAGTCTCACATAGACCTACCATGACAGCAAACCAAACACATAATCACTCAAAAACATACACAGAGGCTCTAAGTAAAGATCTGCCTAAGCAGCAGAGACCTCCAAAGCAGACACCCAAGCAACTGCTACCCCAAAACAAAACATGTGCAACACATATCTCACAAAGCCAGTGTGCCGAACAGTCACAGCCCTTAAGACTAAACAACACACCTGATACACTTGTAATAGGTGACTATCGTCAGGCACACTGACGTCCCGCTCACCAGGCTGAACAAGGAGATGGTCATGGTGAGCAGCCTGTCGGGCGCTAGGATCCGCCACATAACACAAGCACTCAGGTCACTCCCAAGGCAAGTACAAATATGACTCAGTTATTGTCCATGCTGGTGTGAATGACCTGAGATGTACCTCCCTGGACTACATAAAAAAGAGACATAGAGGAGCTCTCTGAGCATGTAGCCCAGGTCGGTATGACCCTGACCTTGAGTAGCATCTTATCCTCACCAAGAATGATGCCATAATATGAAGACAAGATGATCAATTTCAACAATTGACTTAAGTACTGGTGTCATTCAAAGGGGATCCAATGCCTGTCAGCTTGGGATGATATGCTCGACAAGCCACGATGCTTCGCTAGGGACGGCTTGCACCTGTCACCCCTGGGCTTTCGGATATTGGCAAAGGTTCTTGCTACCCCCATAGTGCCTTTTTTAGGCAAGGCTCAAAAGACAAACCCACCTCCATAGGTATCACAAGGGATAAGAAACTAAGAGTAATGCTACTCAACGCCAGAAGTCTAAACCTCAAGATGCATGCACTCGAAACTCTCCTTAGCATGGAGAACATCGATATCTGTGCAGTAACAGAAACCTGGTTCAGGGCTCGCGGGAGCACCCCAGCACTACCAGGTTATACCTCATACCATGCTTTTCGGCCCCAAAACTCGGACCGAACCACAAAAGGAGGGGGAGTATCGATATTCATCAAAGATACCCACACCTCCAGGTTGGTGGCAAAGCACGAAGCATCAGAGACTATCCATGTGCAACTAACAGTGGGTAAAACTGCCTTCCAGTTTATAGCCTGCTACAGACCAGCCTCCCAAACCCAGGAACCCCACTTGGCTTTCCTGAGAACACTGGAAAATATGAAGGTCTCTCAAAACACCATTATATTGGGCGACTTCAACTACCCAAACATAGACTGGGAGCATTACTCTAGCTCCAACACCCTAGCCCAAAGGTTCCTAGAATTTATAAACTCAAATGCTATGGAACAACTTGTTACCACTCCCACAAGAGGGGAAAACATACTGGACCTGATCATCACCAACATGGGGGACGCTATGCTCCAGACCAGAAATGTATCCCTCACTGATAAGATCAGACCATAAACTAATCTCACTGGATATTCACATCCCGACCCCACCCCCTGCCCAGAAAACCAAAGTGAAAAACTTCTCTAAAGCAAATTTCACACTCCTCAAAACTGAGGTGGAATCCTTCAAAGCCCCTGGGCCTGTGGAAAATACGGCCCAGACCGCAGAATCCTTTATAAACGCATTCTATGAACACCTTCAGGAATGCATGGATCATGCAATCCCAAATAAAACCAAGACCCAATCCTCCAAAGGCAGACGTCCTGTCTGGTGGACCCCAGCCATAAACAAACTATACAATAGAAGGAGGAAGCTACTAAATGATAGAGCAAAATCCCAAAAAGGGAAGGCATCACTGATCAGTATTAGCAAAAATCTACGGGCACTCATAAAATTGTCTAAGGCCAGCTTCGAGAGACAAATTGCACAGGACACTAAGGATAATCACAATGCTTTCTTTAGTTATGTTAGGAACCTGGGTGGTAATTCCCAGATATGCTCAGAATTAGTCCAAAATGACAAAAAATACAACAAACCCACAGACATTGCCAACATCCTAGCTGACAGGTTCAGCGCAAACTCTCCCCCCCCACCAAAAGAGCAAATATCTATCCCAGCAGAGTGCTGCCCCCCTGACATCTCAGATGCTCAGGTAAGAGCTGCCCACTCTAAAGCAAAAAACACAGCATCAATGGGACCAGACAGTGTCCCGGGATGCGTCCTACATGAACTCCAAGAAGAGCTAAACCCAAACATAAAACTACTGTTCAATCTCAGCCTTACTACAGGATATGTGCCCAAAGAGTGGCGTACAGCAACAGTGGTCCCTCTCCATAAAGGTGGTGCCTCAACGGATCCTGGAAACTATCGCCCCATAAGCCTGACTAGCTTGGTCTGCAAAGCTATGGAAAGGATCATCATGGACCTCATAAAGATATCGGGGACCTACAAACATTGGATCCTACCCAGTTCGGCTTTGTTAAGGGCAGATCCTGCCTCTTAAACCTGGTTGATTTCTTTGAAACAGTCACCAAGGCCATTGACAAGGGGAAGGTGGTCCACACAGCCTACCTGGACCTCGCAAAAGCCTTCGATACAATACCCCACTCGGGCATTATAGATAAGCTCACCAGCTTAAATATAAACCCCTATGTCACTAGATGGATTGCAAACTGGCTCAAGGACAGAACCCACATGGTTAGAATTGCTGGAGCCATGTCAGACTCCAAACCTGTTACAAGTGGTGTCCCACAAGGCTCAGTCCTGGGACCTATCTTGTTCGGTATATATTTCTCGGAGGTACAGGCCAACACGGAAGGACTGTGGCTGACCAAGTTCGCAGATGACTGCAAACTGGGCACCATAATCGACTCTCCAGCTGACACAAGCATCCTCCAAAAGGGCCTCATAGAAACAGACAACTGGTGCCAGAGCCATGGCCTCAAGCTAAATGCCAAAAAGTGAATAGTCATCCCCTTTGGCAAAAACAAAGTGCCCACAAATTACCACATAGGTGGTAATCCATTAAGTACAGAAGAAGTAATTAGGGACCTGGGGACCCAAGTTGATAGCAATCTCTCATTTGACAACCACATGGCCAAAGTGGTTAGAAAAACATTTTATATAGCCCACCTAATCATGAAGGGATTCACATCTATATCAGGGGAGGTCATCGTGCCTCTTTACTCATCCCTCATCAGGCCCATAATTGAGTACAATGCCCCTTTTGGGATGTACCTTACCATACACCTGCAGCAACTGGAAAGACCCCAAAAGTACCTCACCAAGAGGATTAAAGGGCTCAAACAGATGCCATATGCTGTCTGGTTAAAGAAACTCCAGCTCTACTCAGTGGCATACCGCCTGTTCAGAGGCGATCTGTGCCTGACGTATAAAGCCATGTCCAACCCGGAATTAATGGACATGCTGCACCTCAGAAAATCCAAATCCCATCGAGCTATGTGCTCGAGAGACTTGAACCTCAGCACTGAAATAAATAGGACATGCTGGAGGGACAGATTCATAACCCAGAGGCTCCCTTCACTCTGGAATAAAATCCCAGTCCAGGTTAGGCAGAGTCCCTCATTGACTCTCTTCAAGAGGAATCTTGATGAGTGGATGGGAGATCGTAGGTTTTCCCCGGGTATCACTTCTGTGTCACTGTTAGACAGAGGCACAGTATACTAACCTCAAAAAAGGGCATAGCAAAATAAATTTAAAATTGGTGGCGAAAGCCAAACACATTCTGGCTAGGCTAATAAATGCCCTAGGGCAGATAGCCTAGTATGAACCTATATGTATGTCCAGCCTTCACTAACAGTTGCAGTATGTCCCTTGCCCTATGCACATCTTCATATACATATAGATACAGACTACTAACACATATGGAGGGTTCACAGTATGTAGATTATTAAATTATGTAGTTTACATTACCTTTGTTTCTGACAGATTTTTTGGATGGCTTGCTGCTGGCTGGCTGGCTTGCTGCTGAATGGCTTCCTGGCTGGCTTGCTGCTGGCTGGCTGGCTGGCTTGCTGCTGGCTGGCTGCCTTGGTGCTGGATGGCTTGCTGGCTAGCTTGCTGCTGGCTGGCTGCCTTGCTGCTGGATGGCTTGCTGGCTTGCTGCTGGCTGGCTGGCTTGCTGCTGGCTGGCTGGCTTGCTGGCTTGCTACTGGCTGTCTGGCTTGCTGCTGGCTGGCTGCCTTGCTGCTGGCTGGCTGCCTTGCTGCTGGCTGGCCTGCTGCTGGCTGGCTGCTGGCTGGCTGGCTTGCTGCTGGCTTGCTGCTGGATGGCTTGCTGCTGGCTGGCTGTCTTGCTGCTGGTTGGCTTGCTGTTGGATGGCTTGCTGCTGGCTGGCTGCTGACTGACTGGCTTGCTGCTGGCTGGCTTGCTGCCTTGCTGCTGGCTGGCTTGCTGCCTTGCTGCTGGATGACTTGCTGCCTTGCTGCTGGATGACTTGCTGGCTGGCTTGCTGCTGTCTTGATGGCTTTTTTTTGTCTCTCTCTCTCTGTCTGTCTCACTCTCTCCCTCCAGTTGCTGCAATGATATTATTGCATGCGTGGACTGGGAGTACAGGCTGCTTTTGTAGGTATCTGCACATGTGCATGTGATGGCCACTGCACCAATTGTTGGCCAGCATTTACTAATTGCATGCAGCCTGCTGTGTGGTAATTGCAGTTCTCACTGTGATTTCAGGACAGTGCTATAAAATGTTAGGTTAGGTAGGCATAGGCCTTTCATTTTTTCAAGGTGGGGATCATGCTGGTTTGCTGTGGACACTGTTGTGCGAGTCAAAAGGTTGGTATGTTTCTCATAGCTAAGGCTGTGTTGTAGCCACTGAAATGCATGTTGTACTGAAACCTGACTGTTGCTTCTTCCAGTTCATTCTTCTCAGTGTGTATGTCAACTCACACCTAATAATGCTAATACTGTTTACATGGGAGTATGTACTTTGCTGTGGGACTTGTGGATTAACTGGTATGCAACAATAGCTCTTGCAATTTCTTGCTATGGCTTCACTATTTAGCCTTTACATTCACTCCTTGAAGGCCTGCTATTTGTCTTTACTGGAATGTGTTGCTATGGCTTTCCTATTTTCCATTTACATTCACTCCTTGTAATGCATGATATATTTCTTTAAGCAGCAATTTCTTATATGTTTGGTGTGGTTTGGTGGCGCTGCATGCAGTCTGGTGAGGCCAAGGTGTGGGGTTTGACACAAGGGTATCTTATTTTGCTGCTGAGCAGTAGTGGGGCCTTGTACTTTGTACTAACAGTTATGAATATCAGGCACATGCAGTGCTTGTAAACTGCTATACTGTCCTTATTTTATTAGATGGCTACATCCTTTGATATTTCTGGGTTGTACTCCTACATGAGGGTGTGCTTGTGGAAGCAGTTCTACAGCTATTCGCAGAGTGTGTAACAGCAGACAGGCTGATATGCCTGTGTGTTTCTGACACTTGCAGGCCTCAGATACTCTCAGGTATATATTTGAGCAGCCTCAGGGAATGGTACATATCAGTGGGATACACCCGTGACATATTGCAGATATTCTGCAGTTGTGACTGTGGGGTATTTTGAGCATATGTATTACTACACCATTTCTGACATGCAAGTAGTGTCTACTTTAACTTATTCACAGTTACCATTATGTGGGATTCCCCACCTTTCTGCCTACCGTTAGTACATTTCACAGGGAGTTAGTGGGGCGCAGTTAACATTTGCTTGCAAATCAGGGACATCCCTGTAAATCAGTCGCAGTTGGGACGTCTGGCCTCTTACCTGTTCAAATATGGCAGTGTTTATCCTGCTCTGATACTCTGTGGGGTTTGCAAGGTGCTACTGTAACATTAGTACCTACTAGCATGGCTGTTTCTCTTATCACACTAATGTAATGCAATTCCACAAGAATTGCCAGTAAAGATACAAGAAACAAGCTTTGTGTAATAGCCTTCCTATATTCCCTTTACATTCAGTCCTTCTATTTCATGATATATTGCTTTCAGCACAAAGTTCTAGTATATCAATCATGGCTTGGGGGTAAGTCATGCAGACTAGTGTTTCCAAGGTCCTGGGTTCGAGACTGACAGGGGAATTTTATTTTTCTGCTGAGCAGACTACAGGCCTTGTCATTCAGAGTGACTAAGGCACTTTTAATCAGTTGTAAGCGGGTTTGCGCAGGTTTGCACAGAGCTCATGCATGAGCAGTGCCGTTTAGCTTTGCGCACACATGCTTAGCTAAGCGCGCACAAGCGCACACCCACTGACTACTGCTTAAAAGTGCTTATTCTCGCTAACACCCGCGCTAATTTCTTTTAAAGAAAAGAAAATGGGGAGATAGGAAAGTGGTGAAAAAGGGGGCACAAAGAGGGTAAGACAGTAGGAAAACAAGTTCGGGATTTGCAGGAAGGATGTAGGGAAGGCCCATAGCTGCCCATTTCTTTATCAGCAACAGCTGTGCATATGTGTGTAATTTGGTGTGACATTTGAAACCTTCAACCCCCGAGAGAGGGGTGAGGACAAAATATGTTGTACAGCCAATTTTAATTATCACTTGACATGTCCAGCAGACATGTCTGCAAAATGGGCAGCTATGTATGGGGCGTAATTTTTTTGTGGGAACAGAGTGCCCTTTTTTTATTTTTTTTTCAGGTGAGAGTGGAATGTGAGGTACAAAAAGTGGGTATATTTGGGGAGGTAGGTTGGGGAGGTTAACAGACAAGACAAACAAGACGCATACAGGAGCGGAGTATGACACGTGGGGGGGAATCACAATTGACGGGGATGGATGTTTGGATATCATGAGCCCACAGATGGCAACAGTGGAACTGAGATCCCACCCATGGGCAGTTACCACTGCGCCTTCACTGCCCAGGATGGGGCTGTGCTGGGGGCTGTATAGGATGGGCAGGTGCACCCGTGAGTTGCACCACCCGTGCCTCAAGCTGACGTAGGGGTTCAAGCACAGAATGCCTGATCTCACTACACACCACAGACCGGACACTTTGGAGGGTGAGCGGACGTTCTCCTCCGGCCACGCTTGCAGAGGGGGGACGAGCCCCATCCCCTGCAGCGCTTCCACCCGAAGGTGGCACAGGGCCACCGGAGGAGGTTTCGGCCTGGGCACTAGTGCCAGGTGCACTCGCCAGCTGAGGTGGGAGAGGTGGGTCTGCTGGAACCCGCCTTCCCTCTTGTCCTATGTTTAGCAGTAGTTTATGACATTTTGGGTTAGTAACAAACAACACCATTCAAAATTAGTTGTAACAGCATGCATCAGTATTCCCATTAACCAAACACCCATGAATTCAAAACATTGAACAGCAAGCATAACACATGCATATTTAGAACAACAGTACACAATCCAACAGCATGCAGGGTTGATTGATGGCAACAGGCCATCAGGTTTGGATATGTGAGCAGGGCACATGCATCAATGTACATGCAGATATGTATGAACCAACAGGACAAATGTCCATGGGAATTAAATTGTGAATACACATACCTAGTTTGGTGTGGAATGGCATTATTTGTGAAATAGGGTAGGGTGAAGAAATATTACATTAACAACTTAAACTACCTATACATATGCTGTACATTTCTAGTAGCTGCAGATATATATACCCAACATGTCTTAGTACAGTTTCCTATATGTAACCTTGGGAATGTTGATGGTGGGAATGTTACTGCTACATTAATATACATTCCATTTTTATTCATACATGTTCATATCTGGCTGTGTTCAGGTACAGCATCCTGCTACATTTGATTTATATGGCTCTAGACAACATTGGATGTTCAGTATTTCATACAACCATACTATCTCCATATTGCAAGGGTACAGCAACATATCCAAATTGTGGGACAGACACATTCCGTTTCAGTACTTTCTTAAACCTATTTCACTATTTGGTTGTGGCTGTCTCATTCATTTCAGAATGTACTGACTCCAGTATAACTTTATTCCAGACTTATTACATCTTTCTTGGTCGATTCATACCTCTTTCTCACACTCTCACTTGTTTTATTTTTACAATTCACAATGGTACTGAATTCTAGGCGTTATTAACATTTCTTACTTGTTACAACAATCCTTTCCAACATACTCACTTATTTCATAAGGCAGATTTTAAAAGGGGATGTATTTGACACATGTCTATCCTGTGTAGATTGTTCACCAGTCTTTTTCAGGCTGAAGCTGTTATCTGATATTACAGTACAGGTGGAAAATCTCTATTTGACACTTATTTAATGTTTATTTCTGGATTACAGGCTGCATCACTTATCTAATCATACAGTACTAGCAGAATCTTTCTTCTAGGCTTATTTGAACTTTATTAATATGTGACTACACTGAACTCTTTTACAAGCTGTCTCACTTATATTCTATAACAATTCCATCAAAATAATTACTAACCTGCCTGGTGGCGCAGCTGCACCAGCCTATCAGCATAGGCTCGACGATTCATAGAACAGACACCTGCAGCTGTGATATAAATTAAGTAATATTGGAACATACATCTCCATAATATAGGCTAAGATAAATTTCTTACATACTTAATTACATGGATACTTACTCAGTAGTGGGGCGTTGGGCATTTGCCGGGCCTCCTCGATCCAACGGTTCAGTTGGTCCTGCTTACGTCTCTTCAGGTCCGCATGGTGGTGACGGACCTGTTCACCAGTCCTTGGTATGCCTGTGGCACTGGTGAGATCATGTGCCAACTGGTTCCATGCCTCTGCCTTGTATGCACCCCAGGGAACCTGGCCCTGCATGAGTTGAGCCTCATGATCGTGGACTAGGAGCCAAAGCATATATTTGGACTCCTCAACACCCCACATCTGTGCTCGGAAGCGACTGCCCTCTCCTACATCTGCCATCCTGACTGCAAATGGGTTCCACAATCAATTATGCTGTGTATTCCCGCATATGGGGCTTATATATGCCCGTTTTCCCACACTTATCTGTGATTGGCCATTTTGGACATATATCAGCTTATAAAAACCTGCTTTGTCATGCTTCTATTTCCATTCAGTCTTATATATATGCTAATACTGCATTTCTCAGTACAACTGTCATGGCTTAGTGGTTTAGTACTTTGACTATGGTGCACAGTATCCTGGGTTCGAGCCTGGACATTGCTTTTTTTTTTTTTTTATTTTACTACTGTCTAGACAGGCTAGGAGGTGTGTCTGTGTAAAGGCAGTTTTGATACAGCTTGCTCAATGTTGCCCACCGGTAAGCCGGTTGGTGCGCTGCACAGCTCCACGCAAACGGCTTACGCTGGGTAACGCATTATTTGGCTATGAGCATGCATATTACGCTGTGTGAAGTGTTGCTCAGCTGCGGGCACCTATTTTAAGTGTGTTAAAGTGCTGATCAACTCCAGGCACTCATATTACACCTGTTAAACCGCTGCTCACCTGCAAGCAGTCATACTCAGCTTGTTAGAGCGCAGCTCAGCTATGGGCACTTATAACATTTTTTTTTTATTTTATTGTCTCAGATTTCTTCAAAAATACATGGCCCATTTCATTACATTTTACTTAAATTATAGTTTTTTATATATATATATATATACACACACACATATATGTCAGGGGATTGTTTCATGCTTATTTAACTAAATATAGAAAATGATGTTGTGGGGGCTCGAACCGTGACTACCTCCTCTTTGGCCAACGTCTCTACCGCTACACTATTGCTACTTGGCTTAATTTGCATATTTAGATCTTATATGCTTTTCAATGACTGCTAACTGTGGCTGAGCGGAGGGCATACCCGCGCAACTATGGGCAAACATTTTTGAAATTATATAAAAAAAAAATTAAACTGTTATTTTTACGTTTTACATTACAGTTGGGTTTATAGTCTGTGGGGGCATGTTTGGTGTTGTGTTTCTTGACATTTCCGCGGACTCGTTTGTGAGAGGTTACTTTCAGGACTCTGACTCTTCTGGGGGCGTGTACCTTTGCAGAACTCATCATTCGGACACGCCCCCTACTTTCCTACATGGACCGTGTTAGAGTAGGGTGTGATTCAGCATGCCCTCATGCATATGCATGACATGCTGACGTCATACCATTTAAATGCAGCCTCCGTGTAAGACATGTTAACTCTTACACGGAGGCTTCGTGAATCCTGCCCACACTCAAGCTAATTAAAATCCTATTTATATCAAGTGAGGTTTTAAATGGGCAATTCTAGTACAAGATCATGTTGGAGTATTTCTTGATGAAGAGAGACAACAGGAGGTAAGGTTACATTCTCACCTGGCTTTTCACAGCTATTACGATTACCCTTAATCTGTTGTCAATATGCAACATAAGCATCATTCATGCAGAAAGGATGCTTTCAGAGTACTATAAAATCCTCCTGTATAATCAGATGAAGGAACTTGGGAAGGATGAAATGGAAAGGTGTTAATTGAAGTACAAAATTGCAGTTTGATATAATGCCAAAGGGCAGTTCAGCCCAAAATTTGTGACAGTTTCATAAACATTGAAACTAAGAAATCTACAATAATTTTTGGAATTTCTTGACTATGGCTGCTGTTATTGGCAGCAGCATATCGGAGTTTGTGATTGCAGAACAGGAAACACTAGTTCTAATTTTTAATCCTTCAGAATATGTTTTCATTTAAACAGAGAAAAGGTTTTAGTTTCACAGCTGTCTGTTTTATCTGATTTTTTAGACTGGAAATCATTCTTATTGATTTTTCATAGGAGTATACAGAAATTAAAATTCCATCAGCTTTATTCTGAGAAAACAGCACAAACATTGCACTATCCAAACTAATCCATGTGCTATAGTAGTGTAACTGGTTGTCTGAGAAAACATGAGATCAGGTTTCTATTTTTCAACCTATGAATGCACACCTTAATGAATGAAAGGATAATGTTAGCTCTCATTTTGAAATCAAACCCAAGATCTCAAGTATACCCTACTGCTCTCACTACAGCTGGTCTAGCAAGAACCTCTAGACAGAAAGGTGTTAAGTTTTTCATTTATAAAGCTTATCCTTTTTGCTTGGAAACCTCTAGCATAGTAATTGAGGTCATATTGCAATCACACACAGAGAAAGACCTCTACTTAGGGACTGTTAGAATTATAAAGGTGAAAAAAATATTATTAGCTCTCATTTGGGACTTGAATCTAAGAATTCAAGTATACCATACTGTTGTTGGACCTCTGCCTTCCTCCACCATGTTAATCAAGGTCAAATTACAAACACAATACAGAGAAAGCTCTCTGGTTAGGCAGTGTTTGAATCATAGCAGTAAAAAGATATTAGCTTTCATAGTAGCCCCCAGCACACCATGCTGGTTTTACAGTCACTGGACCAACAAAAGTTTCTGGACAGAGAGGTGTTGAATTTTTCCTTATATGCTTCATCTGTTTGGGTAGGAAACCCCCCAGCTTAGTGATTGACATATTTCCATTTCAGCCTTCCCAAGCTCCTTCAAATTCCAAACATACATGGACACACATACACAAAGAGAAAGTGCTCTCATTAAGCATTGCTAAAATCATAGAAGTGAAAAGAAAATATTAGCTTTCATTTGGGACTCAAACCCAATACAACTAGCATACTGTGATGGTGGGCCTACAAGAGCCTCTGGACAGCTAGGTATTCTGTTTCCCCTTGTAAGCCTTATTCTTTCAGCTACCTTAATAAGGAAGAAGTTATTAGTGAGCTGATAAACTAAACAGAAATCCTTCTACTGCAATAACAGATTAATAAGCTGTTGTGATTTCTATATTACAGCTGTGGAGACTATAAAATAACCAAGATTAATGTTGGGCCATCAGTTAACTACAAGAACATGTACTATACCCTTACTCTCCAAAAGAAAGCAAGCAAGCTGTTGAATACTCATTCTTCCCTAGTCCTTCCCCTTGCTGCCCATCTGGCACCTAAGTTTACTAATCGATCTCTGATTACTGTGACATACTAACAAAAAATGCATTCTGCTTTGGTAGCTGTAGTTACTGTCAGTGCAATGGTAGAGCTACAGGTGTCTTTCAAGGCTTTCATTTGTGTTAGTATCTGTTCTATTAGCTATCAAATTTGAAATGTATGTCTACCTCTTGATTGCATATGGATTATCTGCAGCTCATCAACTAGTATTTGGAATATAAAATCATTGCTAGTGTGGTTTCTTTTACAGTACTATTAATGATTCATTGTTTATTTGTACTTATTCCTTTTCTCTGTGGTTATATGATCATGGAGTGGGTATATTTAAGTAATGGGGGTGTGAAAATTAAAGACGTGTAGTCCAATCTCACCTCCATTTTTACGTATGGGTTCGGAGCCGATCCTCAGCTCCGAGTCGGTCGATTTATAAGCTCGAAGACTTCTGGTTGGCTCGTGGCTAAGCAGGTATCCCATAGTGCACCAGTACAAACCCCAGATCTCGTTTGCCATGTCAATGAGTTCTGTTGTGCTTCTCTTGGCTCTGGCTAAGTGTTAACTTTTTTCTTGCTTACATTGCATTGTTAACATTTTTGGTCAAAGATGTATTAGTTTAGTACAATTGTTGTTGCATTAGTGCTTGTTAGTGTAGGTTACTAATTCTTAGGTAATTAGCTCTTTGCACCCCTTGGTGCAATCTTGGGCTTTGGGCCTGTTAATGTTAATGTAATTTGCTTTATGGTATCCTGTGTACCAGTTTCTTACTTAATGCGGATAGCTTATTACCGCTAGTGGTTTTTCAGTCTACAGTTTTGTAGAGCAGTTTTGCTTTTTGGTGGTTATCCACTGGTGTTCTTTCCTGTGGTTGTGGATTTCGTTTTTTGAAACTCCAGTTCCAACTTCCTCTGTTAATCTTTAACAGATTCAAGGTTTTTTCTGTGTGTGTGCGAATTTTCGCTGGTCTGTTTAAGTTAGAAGACCTAGCTGTCCCTTTCCTGTCTGGACTATGCCGTTTTAGTTAGAGGACCTAGTCCTCGTGGTGTCTCTTCCTCCTTCAGGGCTAGGCCCATTTAAGTTAGAGGACTTCTCTTTCCTGTCTGTGTATGTCTAAAGAGGTTAAGGAGCACAAGCCTTCGGGCTTCAAGAAATGCATGAAGTGCTCCCAAAAAATGTCATTGACGGATGGTCATGGTCTATGCGTCCATTGCTTAGGGGCCATCCATTTGCAAGAGACTTGCTTGTTCTGTCATACCTTCTCCCCTAGAGTGTTACAGGAGAGAAGGAACAAGCTAATTCTAAAGGGTCTGTTAAAGCCTTCCTTTGAGGAAGCCTTGTCTAGCTTTTCTTCTTCCAAGTCCACTAAATGTGCAAGTCTAAGTCTTCGAAAAGAACTTCTCCGGCACCGGCTAGTGTCTTGGAGCCACCTCCTAAAGTGGCAAAATCGGTCTCTTCAGCTCCACTGCCTTCGGACCCGACTGAGAGCAACATTGTGGTGACAGGGTCGGATCCTAGTTTGTCGGAGCCAACCACTGAATTTATGAAACCTGCTATTCCTCTAAGATCAAGATCCCCGACTATGTCCTCCAGGTCTTCCAAGAGCCTTTTGGATGAAGATGGGTAGATGGTATTCCTGAGACTGTTGAAGTTGTCTGCTCTATCTAAATTGTTGTTGGCTCCGACTCAGTCAGTTCCAGAGCCTATGAAACCTGTGATACCCTCGATTGTTATTTCTCCTCTGAGCCAAGCTGGTTTGTCGGAGTCTGAGGGCTTGGTGCTATTGGTGGAACCTTCTGCTCCAGCTCCACTTGCGGTTGCTTCGGAGCCAAGTTCTGCTCCGACACTTTTGGTGTAATCCGTCCAGGGGCCAAAACTCTCCGGTCAGAGCCGACAGAGAAGGTTGGAATCGGTTTTCTTTGGTTCCGAGTTTCCCTCTCGGCGCTTCGGCTAGGGTGAGTTCGGACCCTGGCTCTATCTTGTAGCCGATAGCTCTGGTGCCGATTGGCATTCTCAGTCTCTTTGGAGTAGGAGAGGCCCTCTGAGCCAGAGAGGTCGGCATTCGAGGTGATGAGAGTACTGTCCAAGTCATCAGTTGCCACCAAAGGTACCAGCACTCTACCCCTAGAGCACCCTCTTCGGTCTCAGCCCCTACTCTCTCCGGAGACAGCAGAGATCCTCAGGAGCCACTAGCTGGTGGCCCCCACTCTTCCTTGACCTCCCCAGAATACCCTTCTGAGGAGCCCTCCAGGAAGAAGACATGCAAGAGGAAGCATATTGACTCCCAGGATGAGTCTTTAACATCTGACACTGACCTCGAGGAGTCAGAAGGGTCCCCCAAGTCGTCCTCTGATGATGTTTCTTTCATGGACATCCTGGAGATCCTTAAGCAGAGGTGCGGCTGGCCCACTGTTGACCCTTCTGATGAGGAGTCGGTGTACCTGAAGGCTTTCAAGTCTCAACCTTCTGCCTCTTGGGTGTCTCCACCTTTTGACGAACTGATAGATTTAGTTAGTCAAAAGGTGTGGGATACTCCTGATGCTGTGAAGCCAGCCCCTAGGAGACCCAACAAGTTTCTTTCTGCCATTCCAGATAAATAATTTTTGTCCAAAGGTGTCCCCGTAGATGCCATGGTGGTGGTGATGGCCACTAAGAAGGAGCTTGCTGAGACTTCTTCTGTCCATCTGCCGAATAAGGAGTCTCGACAGAGGGACAGGTATAGGAAGCGTGTCTTCAGTTCAGTGGCTTTTACTCTTCGATCATTGAACTATCTCATTCACTTCACACGATTGCAGAGGGATCTCCTTAAGGAGTTGGGAGATTCTATACAGGGTACATGTACTGAGGGAGTTCCTGACAAGATTTCTGCTCAGTTGTCCACCCTAAATTCTATAGTTAACTCCTCCATGCGGCTTATTTCTTATGCGGCTGATGGAGCGAGTAGAGCAGTGGGTTCAGGAGTTGCCCTAAGGCATCACTCCTGGATGCGCTTGTATAATTTTGCCGAACCGGTCAAATCCACTTTCACCAATGCCCCTTTTGATGATTCCTCATTGTTTGGATCTAAGGTGAAGGACACACTCACTCAGTGTGAGCAAGAAGGAAAGACGCTCTCTGTCGTGGGAGTACATTTTACTGTTCTCTCTAGACCATACCCTAAAGGTCAAAGGGGTGGTAAAATGTGGTTCAAGAAGTCCTAGAGGGTCTTTCCGGACACACAGGGTGAACCCTCCATCAGAGGCAGAGGAGGAGGAGGAAATGGGAGACGCTGCCCTAGAGGCATGGGTGGTCCACAATACCAACAAGGTCGTGATTCCTTTCGGTGATGGCCTTATCAGTGTTCCTGATGTGGGGCCCAACCACGTTTCTCTGGGACAGGTCAGGGGTTGCATTTCTTTGTATCCAGAAGCCTGGATAAGTATAACCCAAGACAAGTGGGTACAAAGAGTTGTTACCAGAGGCTATATCATACCCTTTTCCCTTCCACCATTTGTTCCCAAGAAGATCCCAGATGTACCACCCAATCTCGGGGATCAGGCAACTGTGGAGATCAACAAGTTGCTCTTAAAAAGAGTCATCCAACCCGTCCCAGCAGACCAGATAAGATCCGGAACTTACTCCACATTCTTTTTAGTCCCAAAATGAACAGGAGACTGGAGGCCACTATTGGACCTCAGCAGATTAAACTAATCCGTGAGGAAGGACAAGTTTCGGATGGTAACACTGCAGTTGATACTCCCTTTGTTAAGGGAAAGACTATTGGATGTGCTCAATAGATCTCCAGGATGCCTACTACCTTACAAAAATGGACAAGGTGTCCAGGAGTCATCTACGCTTCTGGCTGGGAGCCAGTCACTATCAGTTTCATGCTCTGCCCTTTGGTCTCACCACAGCCCCAGAGTGTTCACCAAATGCATGGCAGTAGTGACAGCTCACCTGAGGCGACAGGGATTCTAGGTGTTTCCGTACTTGGATGACTGGCTCCTGACCACCCCCACCAGGTATCTACTTCTCCAAAACAGGGACACCACTATTCAACTTTGTGCTCAATTAGGGATCTCCATAAATTCTCGGGACGATGGCATCCACCATCCTATTAATACCATTAGCCAGGATGCACATGAGAGTTCTCCAGTGGCTTCTGTTTTCCCAATGGTCCTTCCAATATCTTCTGCTGAATCACCCTATTCTGCTGACAGAATCATGCAAGGAGGTCCTCCTTTGGTGGATAGCACCCAGCCATTTGACGACGGGCGCCTCCTTTGTTCCTGCCCAACCCATTGCCACGGTGATCACGGATGACTCCCAAATTGGGCAGGGGGGGCATTATCTCAGCAGGATTGTCCAAGGCACATGGCAAGAACATGAAGTTCACCTGCATATCAATGTTCTGGAGATGAGGGCAGTGCTCCTGGCATTGCAAGCACTTCAAGACCTTCTTCCTCTAGGGACTATTGCGATGCAAACAGACATGTCAGTAGTTTGGTATATCAACAAACAGGGCAGTACCAGATCTTACCCACTCTGTCGAGAGGCCATGCGAGTTTGGGAATGGGCGATTTCTTCCAAGCACTTTCTGCTAGCAACGCACATCCCAGGGACGACCAACGTGATAGCCGACAAGCTCAGTTGGGCGATCTTACTGCCTCATGAGTGGTCTCTGAAACACAAAACAGCAGAACAGATTTTCTGCAACTGGGGTCGGCCTTGCTACGACCTTTTTGCCAGTCCAGTCAATACCAAATGCAGCAGCTATTTTTCCCCTCATTCCCCCTCCGGGGGAGACACTCAGAGATGGTCTAGCTCATGATTGGCCCCTGGGTCTTCTGTATGCTTTTCCTCCATTTCCTCTCATTTCCAAAGTGATTCAGAAAGCCAGATGACTGGGATGCAAGTTAATCCTCGTTGCTCCTTACTGGCCTTGTCAGGTTTGGTTCCCCTTCCTCGAGCCTCTTCTCCTGGACGATCCTTGCATTCTGGACCCAGCTCCTGATCTTTTGACTCATATGGCAGGGTCGCTACTTCCCTCGATCCACACCCTCAAATTGACAGCATGGCTGCTCCAGTTCCATCCCTAGTCAGGCTTCATGATGTATCTGCCTCAGTGTCACATATCCTTATGTCCTCCCATAAACCTTCAACTAGGAGACTATATGGCAGTAAATGGAAACATTTTTCTATTTGGGCACAGAAAATAAATGTAGATCCCTACACTGCTTCTATCCCTAAAATTTTGGAATTTCTCTCAGAGCTTTTTCAGCAAGGATCTGCCGCTGCCACTATTAGAGTTCACTTGGCGGCTATTTCTCATTTCCATTTAGGATTTCCAGACACCAATTTAATGTCTCCTAAGCTATGCAAGACCTTTTTGAAAGGAGACACTCTATTGAGGCCTTCTCTTCAAGAGCCTGTGGCTTCTTGGTATTTAAATTTTGTATTGTCCAAACTGACATCTTTCCCATTTGAACCTTCTCACTCATCCTCATTGAAATTTCTGTCTTGAAAGACTTTGTTTTTGGTGACTATCTCATCTGCAAAAAGGGTATCAGAGTTACAAGCCTTATCTGTTAAGCCACCTTATTTTATCTTTCATAAAGACAGGGTCTCACTGTGTACTAACCCCTCCTTTGTTTCCAAAGTTTGTTCTCATGCCACCTTAAATCAATCCATAGAACTCCCAGTTTTTTCCCTAATCACTGTAATGCAGCTGAATATCGGTTTCATCAGCTAAACGTTCATAGACAGCTACATTTTTATTTGCATCGGACCAAGGACTTTAGGAAATCAGATCAACTATTCATCTCCTTTTCTGAATCTAGATTGGGTTTACCAGTTTCTAAAGTGACACTATCTAATTGGATTTCCAGTTGCATAGCCTTTGTCTACAATTTGGAGGGCAGACCTTTACCCTCCAGGATCAAGGCTCATTCTTCCAGGTCTCTGTCTACCTCTACAGCCTTTCAAGCCAGGGTCCCACTTGATAATATTTGTGCAGCAGCTATGTGGGCTACCTCTCACACTTTTATTACACATTACAAATTGGATTTAGCTTCCAGGGCTAGAGCATCCTTTGGCTCCATGGTGCTCAGGAGTATTTTCCAATGAGCCACCCAAGAATAAAGCACTAGGGATGCTGTCCCATACGTAAACATGAAGGTGAGATTGGACTACACAACATAAAAAAGTTATGTACTCACCATAACGTTCCATGTTGGTAGTCTATCTCACCCTTCATTTTTACCAACCCGCCCAACTGCCCCCATCCTGGAAGAATCTGGAGGTATTAATATTTTGGTTATCTTTGGTTGGAGACCCTTTAGTATTGGTTTGTCTGTTATGGTTATTTCTTCTAGTGAGCAGCAAACAAGATCTGGGGTTTGTACTGGTGCACTATGGGATACCTGCTTAGCCACGAGCTAACCAGAAGTCTTTGAGCTTATAAATTGGCCGAGTTGGAGCTGAGGATCGGCTCCGAACCCATACGTAAAAATGAAGGGTGAGATGGACTACCAACATGGAACGTTATGGTAACTTCTTTTTCTCTACATGGGTATGTGCAAAAACCGCTGCATATTGGGGGTTTTGAAGTGGACAGCTCAATAATGGGTTATGCTCATCCAGTTGTAACGTAATCCTAGGGGAGCTGATAACATCTATTTGTAGAGGTGGTATCTAAACACTGTATATGAAAAGAATAATTTTGTACAGCTTATGAGGTGATACAGACACATCAGTGATTACTCATGTTGATATGGAGTAAACATAGAAAAATAAACTTTCATACATTTCAGAGAAAACACTAATGAGCCTATAAGATTTTCTTAAGAATTTTGGGAAAGCAGAGAATCCACATTTGGATCTTGTAGTATACTAAACAAGGAAGACATATTTCTACAAAATTCTTCAGAAAATTAATAGATGACATTTGTCACATTTGATTAGAAGTATATCAGAAATGATTTCCTATTGACCTGTTCAAATGCTGACCTGTTTCACAATGACTCCTAATTATACACACTGCATCAACTTAACCATGTCCTCAATTCAAATTCAGCATGGCAAACAATTTTAAGTCTGATACACAATGGTTCCTGATTGCTTTCATAAGCAAGCATTTCTATCTCTGAGTTTGAAATAATTTCTAGAAAAAAATTCAGCTATCTCAGAACTCTGTTAAGGACTGCATATAAACCCGCAACTGTTTTTATTAGACATGCAGCAAAACTGTGAAATATAGAAAAGCATATTAAACTTCTAAATGTGCTTTTCTGTGAAATGCAGTGGATATAAAAAGCTATGTGGATAAGATTGCACAGAACATGTAATTGTTTTGCTGTGGAGCTGTAATCAGCTGTGAAGTGTGAAAAATAAACAAGTCTGTGATTTTTTTTCTTTAGTCATTAAGGTAGAAAGAAACACAAACATACTTTAAGTTGAATCAGTATTTCCTGTTTTGTCGGATTTTCAGATAACTTACAGTTTGCAGTTTAAATTTTGATTGAAAAGAAAAGTACTATGTACTCTAACTCACTGAAGGGGAAACTAGTTTGAAAAACTATGCTGGCTATATGTTTTCCATCTTAAGACACATCCCTGTAAAAGTCATGTGGCATAACCCTCTTCCTGTGAACCAAGCCCACAGCAGACATTTTTTCTCACTGCTTGCTCGGTGGTACACCTGCGAAGATTAAATAAATCCTACACTGTGATTTTTCACTGTCCGATGTGTACATGGCCACAAATATTTTTAGATTCACTAAACACATGTAGTGCCATGAAGTCATGCGCAAACACAGTAACTTCTGTGGAATGCTAATTACAGCATAAGTAGCTGAATTGTATGATAAAGAAGCAAACCAACACCATAGAGTGATTAAACAAGCTGTAAACCAACTGTGAAGATTCTGTGTTCATGTTGTCTGTGTATTCATAAGCTTTCCAAATACAGCCACGTAAAGGAGTCCACAGAAACAAGAGTAAGTAAAAGGTCTTAGATTTGTACAGAACTGACCTTAACATGTAACAGGAGCCCCATTATGACATTATTAGACAGGGCGGATGCTACAAATATAGAGTAACGATAGCAGCAATCCTTCTTAAATGCCATGCCATAAATGCAGCTTCATGCCCCCAGCCCCAAATGAAGAATATATCCGTAAGTAATGTAGAAAGTTAAAAGTGTAAACCCCATGAAACAGATTATTCATACTGTCATTTAAGCACATGAAGTATGTAGCGGATGTATTTTATCCAAAACTGTATTCCTCTGTGCAGATATATTCAACAAAGTAATAACCCCCTCATGTTTCCAACATTGGACTGCCCTTCAATTTCCCTGCCTACATGGTTACCAACTGTATAGATTCAAGGCTGTCAGCATGGTGAAGATGCATATGAGGTCAAAACTCATTAGAATTGTTGAATTACAAAAAACAGTAACCATGTAGGGATGTTCACTCAGTGTAGGAACTTCCACAGTGTTTGTTTTCAATGGATGTCAACAGTAAATGATAACATCGGTGGGAATGTGTCAGGTAGATCTGTGAAGGGAGAAAGTGCATGTAAGCAGTGCACAATGCAAAGGTTCTGTTTCATCCTCTTAATTTCATGTTAGTGTGTCGTCTCTGTGTGCTTTAAGTAATATATTTGTTTTATTTTGCATTATTTGTGCAATGCAGCTTTTAGTGCAGTCGCAGGAAGTGGAGGAATGAATGGCAAGTTTCACACTGCTTGTCATGTAACTATTCCTGTGGCAGCAGTTGTATGTGTAGGGCTAGAGTATAGATGGTCCTGGGTTTTAGTACAATATGTGCAACCTTTCCTTCACTTTTTGTGCTCCATGTTTGTGTGATATCACAGGAATGGAGGAAAGTAATATCAATTTTACCTGTACTTACCTTATTTGCATGAAAGTACGTGGAGGTGTGCATAGTGCAGTAATGAGCAAGCAGCAGCTGTATTTAATAGATGATAATTACAACATAAGCAGGTTATGTTTTACTGAACCAATCCAACATGGTGGAGCTATTCAACAACCTATAATGCATCCATGTAGCCTCCATTATGATTTTTCCTGACTAAGTCAATACCATTGGAGTAGAGACAAGGAAATTTTAACTGGACACAGTGCTAGGGGCTGCTGTGGCTTTGCTCCATATGTATGTGCTTGAGGCTAAAACCAATGCTGCTGGAGTTGGTGACAATAGGCCTAGGCCTAGAAGGAGAAAGTGTTCAGGCCCACAGTAACATATCAGATGCTACATACCCTGGAGAGCCAAAGCCAACAGAGGGTGAACCCATCCCAGTGGAAACTAAGGTATGTGTAGCCCATAGAATATTAGCTACAGGTACTCCAAAGGCCAACTGGGGACATGATGGGTGCTCATACATGCCAGTGAGCGCATATGTTTTCCCCTGTCATTCTCAGGAAAGGGACAGCAATATGTGACAGTTCTACTGTGTCATGCATTACCCTGAAGCTGGGTGTCATAGATTGCACTCATGTAGACATCAAGGCACTACCTGGTGAGCAAGGTAGAATCTATATTAACCGCAATGGATACCACTCCAACTGCCAAGGTGTGTGTAATGCCCAGGGAATTATCTTGAATGTGCCTGCCGGCAACCCTGGCAGTTATGACTCCCATATCTGGCACACATCACAGCTGTACCAGATATTTGCTAGGGGGGGACATCCCACTGGGCCATTTACTGGGGGATGCTGGCTATGCACTGGAGCCATGGCTTATGACACCCATCAGAAGTGCACACACACAGCCATGGAAGAACACCATAATGAGGCAGATGTTCAAACCAGAAACATCATATAGCATGCGTTTGGGCTGCTGAAGTAATGATTCCAGTGCCTAGATACATCTGGTGGATCCCTGCGGTATAATCCAAGCATATGTACACAGGTCTTCACAATATGTGCTATGCTACACAATCTGATCTTGCGGAAACAGCTGTGGCAGAATCAGCAAGGGGAAGGGATACACATCCCCTCACAAATGCCTAGGTCACCGTAGCCTCAGTCAGAGTAGGACTCTAAGGGGGAACCACGAGCTGCTGTGGCTGGAGGCAGATGTAGGTATGCTCAGTATGCCCTTGCTTTGGCTAAGAGACAATGCATAGCACATTTGCTGACACATAGGTGCCTAATACCATTCTCCTACTCACATACATATATTAAAATTGATGCCAGGCAACTCACACAACCTTTACCTCCCCCATGTAGTGACTGTATACTGCTTGCATCAGAGTCAGCATTGAACTAAAATTGTGTCAGTTGCTGCATTTACAAGGAATGTCCTGAATGTAGACTATATTCTTGAATAATATTATGGCATATCCTTGTGTTTTGTAACTTGGTACAGTAATCAAGTAAATTGTACTGGATCTGTACAAAAAGTACTTTAACATGTGATAGCAGAGACTTAATTGACTTATAGGTGTCCATTAGTAAGTAGTAGGCCTCAGGCATCAAAGATTCACACACTCGTACCTCTCAAGAATATTGATGATCACTTCATGGTGTCAGTTTATCACCACACCTTTGTACTGGTAAATCATTAAAGAGGGAAGTTAGAAAGTAATGAGAGCGATTAGAGTTTTTGACTTCACAACCCTTCCCAAGATCAAACAACAGGTAGGATGCAGAACAAGGACAGTAACAAGAGCATCATATCCTTGTTTGTGCCATAGCAGTAACACCTTTGCTCCTCCACAAAAGAACATGCTATGCTTGTTTGTGCCATAACAGTAACTGAGCTTTCTTCACTCCAAAAAAAAGTGTACCCTTGCTTGTGCCATAATAGGAACTCTCCTCTGCTCCCCCTTGTGCCATCTAATCTGCCCTTCAGTTGTTGGCAACTGCATATCATATTATTCCCAGTTAATAGCATCACACATTTTAAGGTCAGTGATATAGATTGTCTTACACAGTGCATATCTGTGAGTACTGGTCAGATAACTGATGAATGACCAAGAAACACAGAAAGGTAAGCTAGAGCTGCATATTTGCAATCAATGATCATAACATATTGTGTAATCACTAATATCACTACATCAAAATATACCAAATATAATAAATGTACAAATAACAGTTTATGCCTTGATATCAGTATACGTTCAGTTGCACTTGATTGTGTGAGGAATGACTTCAGTTCTTAGCTGCAAAGCTGTTTGTGTGGCAAAGAGGGATAAGGCACTCATCCTGTTTGAAGATGCATTGGAGTGAGAGTTGAAATCCAGACATATCTCATGTGTACTAACATTTTCAACTGTGATGTCATAGGTTCATAGGTAGGTACTAGGGTATCGGCCCAAGGGCCTACGTAAGCCTAGCCAGCAAGGTTCCATGGCTTAGATTGATTTTCCTCATTTCAACTATTTTTTTTTTTTTGGCCAGTGTTTGCATGATGCGCTGCTTAGCACAAACGAGTTTGGCTGTGCTCATCTGGTTTGCGTGAAGTGTGGCAGTGCACACAACTGACAAATGGAGGAGGAAGAGGGATACCTTTGAACATTGAATCAAGGAATGTAGGACTGGGGACACCCCACAGATGTGTAAGTATCAATTACAGAGATCACTTGTAAGATTTAAAAGCTGAACATAGTCAAGACTATTTATAATGGTATTCTGTTCTGCTTTTTTCCTGCAGCTGTCACAGACCGAGAACTGAATGTGAAAACCCATGCAGCTACATTGATATGGATGAGAGAAGCATGTGGTATGTATGCAGCAGAACAGTACTGTTACTGTAGCATTAAAAGTTTAAAATATTTTTTGGGGTAACTTCTACATTTATATCTAAATGAGCATGCATATCTTAGCAAGTATGTATGCATTAGTCTGTAGGCCAAACCAAAAGTAGAGTATTAGACAGTAGTCAGAGTTGTGGTTTCACATACCACACTTCCCAGCTATACAGTACTGTTAATTTGCCATCTGTATTGTACTGTGCATTCAAACCTCTATAGCAGTGATACAAATGGCTTACTGTAATCTGTATAATTGGAACTCACATATGTGCAATATATGTACACATCAAGGATAGATTGCTGCAATCTGTCATATAGTATGCATCTGTTATAAGCTGGTTAGTCTTAAAAGTAAAAAAGTTATCTGTTAGGAGTTTGTAGTCCTTAAAGCATAGGTAAGAGAACAGAGTCAAATAATTGTATCACAGCATTGTATGTCACATATGAAGTTGCTAATGCTCTCCCTTTTTTCTCTCACCCCAACCTTTATCTTCTCTTTTTTTTTTCACTGGACAGTAGGGTAGGCTTGCCCCACAGGACCCTCCTGCCCCCACTCCACCGACTATGACACCACAGCACAGCAACTCTGGTACACAACCTGGCAGCATTCCCTGCACTACCTGGTTCCGCAGGTAGTTCTGTGCAGCAGGTTAGGCCAATGGCTCCCTCTGGGGGCAGTGGCAGAAGTGGTGATTTCATCATCCTCGATGATCTGCCAGGGCTGGTCCATAGGATTGTGTGCCACACAGATGGTGCATGCCTACACTGCATGGAGACACTGCTTTCCATCATTGTATTTAATAACATGAGAAGGAGATGTAGATGTCAGACACTGCAGCCATCAATGCAGTGAGGTGACAGTGACATTCCAGTGGGTGATGACTCAATTCTCACTGTCATCCAGCTTGATGTCCATGGTTTCGCAATGTTCCCACCCTCACCCCAACCATGGTGTTCACCCACCTCCTGTGTCCTTCATCGTTCCTGTGTTTTGTCTTTTACACCCCATCTGTCTGTGATTGCTTCCTAAGCTACTTGACTCAGACATGCCTATGTCCTTTCCCCAACCTTGGCTATTCAACATGATTGTGTTGTGGTCACCCCTCTTTCTGAAGGTAATAGTGCAAATTTAGCTAATATTCTGCACATCTGAACATTTTTTACTTTTGAGGAAATAGATAGCTGTGGTTCTCTCCTACCACCCTCCTGCACATTCTTGCCCTCCTTTCACTTTGTTTTTCCCCCTGCTTGCTCCCCATTTCACCACTTTCCTATCTTCCTCATTTCTTTACTTTAAAGACATATTGCACAATGGTGGCATTGCAGACCAACAGCAGCAACAGCAAAAAGCAGTTACAAGTGTTAGTTACTGCACCGAGTGCATGAACACGTGCTGCCACAGTCAGTTAATTAGCAGGTATATTTTAACGACTCTAAGCAACTATCACACTTTAGAAATGCAGCTTGGGTTTGTGTACTGCTTACATGGGTCAGCTCAAGTGTGTAAAAGGTCACCTGTGTTGCTCATGCTGATGCCTTCCTTAGCCTTGCACATAACACTTGTTAGTCGTATGGATTATTAGTTGTATTTTTGCAAGTTACCAGATTGATGTGCATTGCAAATCACACATTTCATATTACTTTGTGTAGTGAATTAAGGTACATGTATTTTTATGTCATAAAGAAGAAATAGACAGTAAACACCAGTAATACAACATAGATATATAGATTTCAATAGCATGGTGACTGGCAGGATTGCTCAACCAGTTTGCAAACTGGTGCCACATTGCTAAACTCAAGCAAATTGTATTAAGTCTCTAAAATATACCTGCTAATTAACTGACTCTGTGGCAGCACTTGTTAATAAATTGTTGTTGGAGGCAGATGTTACTGGGTTCAGTTAGAGGTGTAAGTAGTACTTTTTCAAATCTCTACAATACTTTTAATATTTACATATATTGCTGCCATTCCACTTTGCTTCCCTTTGGTGTGCAGTGTGCACCATCATGTAATTATACTTTAAAGAATAGAAATAGGGATTACATACACCCGGATTTGAACCCAGTACCATATGTCCCCAAAAAGGAATGGATCGATGCATTAGCAGATGGTGCTACTGACTCAATTGAATAACAGGTGTATTTTAGAGACTGAACAGCAAATGGCAGACTTAACTGCTGTTGTATACACCTGCTTCTTAACTGACTCTCTGGCTGCAGGTATTAATTCACTTAATGCAATGATACATTCCTTTTGGGGCTAGATGGTACTGGTTCTGAATATATCTGTATGTAATAGAGTTAACTATTTTTATATTTCTGTTGCTTAGTGATGGTGTGCATTGCATACAATCTCACAATAATGTTTTATAAAAATAAATGGGCATTGCACAATAATGCTTTATACAACATTAATGGGGATCATGCAATAATGCTTTATACAAAATTAATTGGGAAGATAGGACAGTGGTAATAATGCTTTATACAAAATTAATTGGGAAGATAGGACAGTGGTGATATCGGGACCAAGCACGGGGGAGTACAAATGGAAATCCTTGCTAAACTGTGAGAGTTACTATTGATTATATACAATACATGTGCTGCTTAACTGACTCTGTGGCAGCAGGTGTAAATGCATTGTTGTTGGAGGCAGATGTTACTGGGTTCAAATCCGGGTGTAGGTAGTACTCACATGTCTATGATACTTTTAAGTACAATTACATATATTGCTGCATGATGCATGATGCGTACCATCGAGCAATAATTCTCTAAAGAAAAGAAATGGGGAAGATATGAAAGTGGTGAAATGGGATGCAAGCAGGGGGAAAAACAAAGAGAAAGGGCAAGAATGTGCAGGAGGGATGTAAAGTATCATAGCTATCCATTTCTTCAACAGTAGAAAAAAATGATCATATACGCAGAATATCAGCTGAATTTGGACTGTCATGTCACAAGAGAGAGGGTTGGCCACAAGACAATGTTGTATGTACTGAATCAAGTGTGTCAAGAGAATACACATTTGCGAAATGGAGAGCTATATATGGGACAGGTGCCCATATTTCTTTTTTTTTTTTTTGAGAGAGAGAGAGAAGAATGTTGGGGAAGGGACATAAGGATGTCTGCATCATGTAGGTTGGGGAGATGAGGAAGCAGTTGCAGACAGGACTTACAAGACAAGCCACAGGGATAGTGAAGGACACAGGAGGTGGGTGAACACCATGGTTGGGGTGAGGGTGGGGACATTGAGGACCTGTCTGGCTGAGTGACAGTGAAAATAGAGTCCTCACCCAATGGAATGTCATCACTATCACTTCACTGCACCACTGGCTGTAGTACCGGATGTCTGCATCTTTTCCTGGTATGTTGTATGAAGATGGAGAGCAGGTGCTCCATCTGGTGTTGGCATGCACCAACAGTGTGGAGCACCGTCCTACACAACAACCCCGGCAGTTCATCACAGGTGATAAATTCAGCATCTCCACCCGTCCTCCCAGATGGAACCACTAGCCTATTCTCTGGGGCAGAACTACCTGATGGCCCAGGTAGTGCAGGGGTAGCAGAGGGGGTTCTACCAGGTTGCATCCCAGATGTGATGGGCAGTGGTGCTGTAATCAGTGGAGTTGGGGTAGAAGGATCATCTGGGACAGGACTACCCCACTTTGCTGTGGGGGAAAAAAGAAAACATATTAAAGAGAGAGAGAGAAGATAGGGCTGAGGTGAGATAAAAAAAGAGGGATAACATTAGTAACTTCATATGTGACATACAAAGCATTGATACAATTATTTGACTCAACTCTGTTACCTTTACTTTTAAGACTACAACCTCTTAATAAGTTTATTACTTTTAAGACAGTTCATAACAGATGTGCACTGAAGTACACATTATACTAATTACACTTTGCAGCAGGCCATTTGTACCACTGGTATAGTGGTCTGAAGTTACATTGTAATAATGATGAAAACTTAATAGTATTGTATATTTGAGAAGTCTGGTATTTCAACCTACAATCCAGAGTACTCTCTAATATAGTATTGTTATTTTGTCTTACAGACTAATGCATGCATAGTTTTCTTTTACAGCTGAGAGATACATGCTCACTGTTATTTGAGAATATGGAATTGTTGCTTTGTGCTGTAGACTAATGCATGCGTACTTTCATTTACAGTTGCAATATGCATACTCAGTTTGATACAACTGTATTAAATACCAAATAAGCTGTCAACTTTTAATGCTACAGTAACTACTGCTCTGATACATACATATCACATGCTTTGTGCATCCTTGCCAATCTCGTGGCATAGGTCCCCACATTAAGAGCTCTCTCCTGGCAGCTGTGGAAAAAAAAGAACAGAATACCAGTCTTGACTTTATTTAGGTTTTAACTCTTACAAATAATCACTGTAATTGATACTTACACATTTGTGGGGTGTCCCCAGTCCTAAATTCCCCAATCCCATGGTTGAGGGTATCTGTGTTCCTCTTCCTGAGTTTGTCTAAGTGGTGTCAACATTGTTCAGTGTGAGGGATACTTGTAGCACTGGTCAAAGCCCTGGCAACACTATTCCATACTTCAGATTTGTATTCTGAGCCTGAATAGTCTCTTTGCAATAACTAGGGCCCGTACTCCTGGGCACCCCACCTCTGTGCTCAGAAGCATGCTCCCTCACTGCAAACACCAGACATGACTACCAGAGATTAAACCCAATGTAGAATGAGGTTTTCCCACCAATTGCACTTTATATCCTGATGTTTTGTCACAAATTCCAGTTATTGCGCACATATTGGGTGTGCGCACAGTGTTTGAAAATGTTGCTTGATGCTTACCATCATGCAAACATGGTGCACGGGTTCTCAGCTTCCAGTGCTTGCGTTTTGCAGTGCATCAGGCAGTGGCCAAAAAAAATTAAATGAAAATTCAAGAAACAAAAAAGCAAATGCCATGCTGTCATGCTATCCTTGGGCAGGATCAGTGCTATCTGTGTCAAAGCTCTCAACCTTCCATTTCCAAAAATAGGAATAGTAGTCCTAAAAATGTGGAACAAATGGGCAATGCGTAGAAAATATACTAATGTCTTACTAACATCTTAAAGTAATGTGAAACATTTTTGCAACATGAACTGTTTAAAATGCAAAATGAGGTACGTGAGAGGCCAGCAACTGTACATGGAAATACTGTCTGCATTCACATAAGAGGTTTTGCAGCCAGCAAGACTGCTGTGAACCACAAAACCTTGCTTACACGCACCATGCCTCATTAATATGCAAGGTACTGTGCCGCACAATGAGCAACATTGCATCCACGGTAACACTCTGTGTAGGCTCTTTGTGAAGTCTTCACAGAGTTTATTGAATCCTGGGGTGGATTTTTTTCACTCTGCACCAGTGAGACCTTTTTATTGCCAGTTTTCCCTGTTTTATTTTGTGAACTTAGGTCAGGGTTGTCAGAGTACACTATAGTACCTCTTTAGCAACAGGTTAGGAAAATAGCTACATGGTAACTTTTTTCTTACATATGATCTGTCTATTGAGACATCCTATTTTATATTTTCTCTGTGTGATTTAATTTCAAATGCTTGTGGTTTACATTTCTTTTGGCTCAAGTTCAGAAGTGGTTTAGTAGGTTGTAACTTGCACTTGAGTCTGATAGACTGGTTCTAGCTGTGGTAGTAACTACAATAAGGCAAGAAAGGTTTTTGTAGCATTGGAATGTATTATTAGCCTCTCCTGGAAACTATTGTGTGTATGCAGATGTGTAGATGTGTGTGTGTGTGTGTGTGTCTATATTTGAACACTGAACGTTCAAAATTTCGACTGTTCTAATATCGACCCGTTTTCAGCGAACGGTGAAAATATTGAAGAAACAGAAAACCAATTTTTTTTCCTAGGGAAAGAATTTGGGTGTTGATTTCTGTTGCTTCGGTATTTTCAGCTCTGTGGTGGAAAGTTACGGGTCGGGTTCAGGTAAGTGTGCGATTGTATGGACGTGAGGGTTAGGGTGGGTTAGGTGAGTTAGAGTTAGGGTGTGGGTCAGGTAAGTGTGCGATTGTGTGGACATGAGGGTTAGGGCGGGGTAGGTGAGTTAGGGTTAGGGCGTGGGTGAGGTGACTGTGCCATAGTGATGGACCTTAGGGTTAGGGTTTGGGTTAAGGTAAGTGGATAGTTAGTGGTGTATGTATAGTTTAGTGTAGGGTTAGGTGTAAGAGTTTAGGGGTATGTGCGTGGATTGCTGTTTGTTTGGTGTGCTGGTGTTGTGTGTATGTGTTTAGGAACAGCAAATTGTTTCCCTAGGAAAAAAAATTGCTGTTCTGAATGTTCAATGTTTTAAATTTTTGATTCATAGGGTTCGATATTAGAACACTCACCATTTTGAATGTTCGGTGTTCTAATATAGACCCGTGTGTGTGTATATAAATGCAATAGCTCATTCAAATTATGGTTACAATAACTGTAACTGATCTTACAGTGCAGTGGGGGAAGGATGTTGGAAGCCACATGCTCTGTAAATATTAAATTTCGATCCCTATTTGGATGTGACCCAAGGTAACACTGCACATTTTCTACATGGTCTTGAGGCCAAACTTCCTTTACTTATTTGCACTGATTAATATTCCATTATACTTATATTGTGTTTTGTTTATTGTATCCTAGACAAGCAACATACACAATACTATTTAACATCGTGATGTACAAGCAGGCAAACTAAAATTCTGCATGCATAGAGGGGGCAACTACCATAGTATGACTAAAACTCACTCATTTCATGGATGTAGTATATACAATTTTTATTGTGAGCAGAATTATTTACAACCTGAAAATATGTGTTCTCATTAATGCAGTCTAAAACTATATAAATGAGAAGCTGAGGCTTCTTAGTCTTTTAAGACACAATTTTTTAATCAAGAATGTTGTTACATTATTTCTGAGGCTGGCTGCTATGGTGATAGTGGAAGGAACATAAGTGAGTCATAACGAAGATAGGTTAATATTAAGAAGTTTGCAAATTTATTTCACTTTTTTAAATAGGTGTATCCCAGCAAGACACACACAAAAAAGGTGAGTTGCAGGAAGATCAACAATTAAAAACTTGGGTACAATTTAGAGTATCCTACCTAAGCAGAATGTCTTGGGAGGGGGAAGGAATCCAGTGTAGCCAGAATAAAACTGTAAGAAAACACAAGGAGATCAGTAACTCCAAAAGACAGCACTTTAGGGCCTGGAATGAGGCAGAAATGCTGGGGAAAAAAACAGCAGTAAATGGAAATGGAAGCAATATAGCCTCATCATGAACAGAAATTGTCCAATTGTCCACAAGACATGTAAATGAGAGTGCAAAGTTAGCATCTTCCATATCAGATATCTTCTTCCACAAGGTATTGGTTATTCAAAGGAAGACTTTTGACAATTAAGAGCAAAGTTTTTATGAAATGATAGAAATGCCTGAATAAAAAAAATTCCTTGTTAGGACTGAATGTTATTTTCTGCAGGAGTAATATACAGCTATTATTCACAACCAGTCATACTAAAGGAGCTTGTGATTTTGGTGCCTCTGGGATAAACATTGAAGGCAGAATTTCTGCAGTCTTCAGGTGTCCTTATAGAGGGTTGTCAGGTTGTCAATACCCAATGTTTGTCAGCCAGATAATAATCCAAATAGTCGAAGTCAAATAAAAGTCTCTGTAAAAAGCCACCAATTTATTTAAGCCTTAAAAATATAGCTTTTTGTCAGTCCCAAGACCATCTTCTTCAGAAATAGTTAAATGTATCTACACCAAGTTACAAAATGGCCACCTTGACCTTTAAACTCTTACATCCATGACATCACTTCCCTTAATTCACCTTTAAAGGGATACAACATCACTACATATAATGAACATTATCCTGTCTCTTTCCTTACTTTAATGATATCACACTAAGATATAAATAAACATTGCAATAAACCATGATTACATTGATAAAGGTCAAGGTGGCCATTTTGTAACTTGATGTAGATACATTTAACTATTTCTGAAGAAGTTGGTCTTGGGACTGACGAAAAGCTATATTTTTAAGGCTTAAATAAATTGGTGGCTTTTTACAGAGACTTTTATTTGACTTCGACTATTTGGATTATTATCTGGCTGACAGACTTGCTGCATTGTATTTTGGTTCGTTTCTAGGATTCCTTTTGGGAGCTTCCAGGCCGTCTGTTTCTTTTTGTGTGGTTCAGAAGTTTGTTTGAGTTTCCAATACCCAATGTTTACTTGAACTTTCTTGTGTAGTGGTGGGATCACTTGCTTCTTCTTTCTTCTTCTCGATTCTTTCTTAAAGAACTGTGTCATGAAAGGGCTGAAAGGCTTTGCCTTCTCATTTAGATAGTTTCTGCACTGCATGAATGAGAACAGGTCTTTTCAGCCTATAAATATGAATATCTGCATGAGTTGGTGGTAGCTCGAGTGGATGTAAAAGATCTCACAGCACTTATTGAAAACATTGTAGAGGAAGTTACCCAGCACCCTAACTAAATTTCCCTTATTCAGTACAAATACTACCTCAGGTCTCTCCTGAAAAGAGGCTACTAGCCTAATGGGAGTAACTCTGTGAATAAATAAATAAATGCAGTTTTCATAAAGGAAAAAAAGTTTCAATCTGCTTCAATTTGTCCTTTCATGTAGCACAGAAAAGAGGTTGGAACAAGACACCAAATGTAAAATTGTTGGATAGTGTTTACTTTCAAACAAAATATACAGCTGCCTTTGTTAACTGGGATTTTTCTAGAAGACCTGGAAATCAGAGGGTAAAACAGTTGCTTAACCACCATTATTGTCAAGCTCAGGCAGTACTTCTTATCAAAATACGTTATCAGAAATAGAAGCATCCATTCACTTGCCCTTCACATCATCAATGCATGTCATACCTTCTGCTTGTGACAGTTGTGCTGAATTACCTAATGCATCCATGGCATCATATACATATCTTGGCTTGTGTGGACTGCTTGGTGAGTCAGTGTGCATTTGCAGATCTGCATGCTACAACACTTTCTACTGTCTCTTCTAGAAGTCAGTCTAGCACAGAGCTGGTCACCTCTCCTACCCTGAAATGGATTAGCTGGTGTTGGTCACTCACTGTCAGCTGCCCTACTGGCTCCACCACTGCCTGTTTTTGTAGTTGATCTTTGACTATCTGATTGATATTATCTCTCTTTGCCATGGAGTCTGCATTGGTGGCTACATTTTCCTGGATGAAGTGATATCAAGGAAAAGGTCTCCTTTGTCTGGTGGACATTTTCAGCAAATGTGATCTATCTGGAGGAGGCTGAGATAACTAACTGCTCAACTTCCTTATCCTAAACAGTGTCTGCACTCCTGGAAAAGTTTATAGGAACTTTAACAGGAATCTTCTTGTGAAGTACAATGAGATGGAGAAAGATAAAAAGGGAATAAATAAAAAAGATGTTAACTGAAGAAGCTTATTATTTTCCAATTAGGAAAACAATAACTCAAATCAGTATCAGAAAAACAATACAAAATAATGTACACTTCCTACATGTACATATATTTATCTAAATATCAAGTGATATATATACATACATACATACACACACACATATCCATGTTATAATGTGAAATAAAATAAACCAAGCCAGTCAGTAGCAGCACAGCAAAATGTTTAATCCACAGCAACGCACAGTACAAAGACCAAGGTAACAGTTAAGCGCTTTTGTCTGAGTCATCATACATCCTCAGATCCAAATTACACTAGCTAATTGCACACTTAAAACCAACAGCCTAATGCTTACACGTCCCCCCAGTGTAAGCCAATAAAATAAAAACAACATACATATCAGTTATTAAAAGCCAAACAAGCTTAAAAATTCATTAGTATATATAAAAAACACTGCATTAAACTGTATCAAATAAATTACAGTCTTAAAGCTCTTCTTTTCAATTCACTAGAAACTGAGATGAGATGTTATAATGTGACTAACCTCTGTATATCCTGTATCCTGTTACACAGTTTTCCATACATTGAATGGCTAGAGGTTTAGGACCATTTTGCATTAAGTATGGAAGGTCATATTACTCTTCCTGTATTTGAATTTTTTTAATATTTTTTGATTGCTTGTGTGGTGTGGCCTCATTAAATAACAGTGGATAAGGTTTATGTTTCTGGTCTGTTTGTTGGTTTATATATTTACTTATTTTTCTGTGTTTGTGTCATTTGGTTAGAACTCATTGGGCATTAGGATGGTTTAATGAGTTTCTTTTATAGTACCTTTTAAGTATTTTTAAATTTTGGAGGCAGGATTTTTGGGGGGTTTAATTTCTTCAAGTCTATGACAAAAATGAACCCCATTCCTAAGTTGGGGTATGATTAGAGTTCATGAAATTAGTATTGTTTTCAGTCTTTGATGTTAGCCAAATGTACTCTTCACAGCACCCAAAATGTGCCCATAACTGCCTTATTCTGTAATTCATATGAGCTTACATGTATTGGTAGCATATCTAAGACAGACTGTAAGTTCTGTTTTGCTCCTACTACAATTGCAGAAATCTGTGTATCTTTTTTCCACATTTCTGCCTGCGAATCCTGTTATTTTATAACTTTGTGTCTCTGTATGTAAGTCACTGTAATTACTAGGGGTAGAAATTTCAATGATCAATGCTATTTTTGTGTTTTTTTTTCATAGACTACTATTTCTGGTTTTCTTGCATCTATTTTTTGAACTGTAGGTAACGGGTGATCCCATGTGATGTGCACTCCATTATTCTCTATAATACTTTGCAGTTATGTTTCAAATGCCTCTCAACTATTCTATATTGTAGTGTTTGTACAATCTCTGATGCAACAAACTTGCCACATTATTGTGCCTTTCAGTATGAAGGCCTTCTGCCATGTGTGTGTGTCACACTTGCATCCACTCACAAGATGTGCAACTGTATCCAGTTTATAAATCCTGCATTTGTCTGTTTCTCCACATATTCAATGGACTTTCCCAACCAATGTGTACTTAGTTCACTATCCCACGCTCCTAATATTAACATTCAATCTTTTGGATTCATGTCACCTCTCCTTAACCATTCCTGAGTCAAATCCTGATCAACTTGAGGTTGCTCCAGAAGACCGCTGTGCTTGCTGCTATATTTATAGCTTTTCTACATTACTTTCCTTTCCATCTGATCCTTTTCCTTATGTTCTTGTTTTTTGGCTCATTCAGTTGCTGTCTAATTTTTATCTACTTCTGGTTTGATTTTCATTTTCACAACACCAAAATGCTTCTACTAAACTAAGAAAAGATGTCATCTTAGATTTTTTCTCTTCAAGTTTTAAAACTTTCAGTACATTTGGATCTGATGAGGTTAGCAGATATGTATGCAGTTCCATGGCCACAGATCTATACACATAATCAGTTTCAAGGAGGCCCATCTCTCCTACAGTGCAAGTAATATAGAACATTGGTATACACTGATTTTATATATCATTTGATAAGATATTTTCTTGTTTTTCTGTCCAACTAATGAAACATTTTTTTGTGCCAGTCAATTAATCCAAAACTGTATGCTAGAATATAAAGAGCAAACTGATTTATAGCTTGGACATTATTCCTAGATAGCAAGTCAGTTTTCAATATTAGTTTTAGCCGATTGTTTTTCTTTTCAGCATTCCTGCCTCACCCTCACTTCACTCGGTCTCACTCCACTCCCTTGCCCTACATCCATTCCCACCCACCCCCACTTCAATTTCCTTTATACCAACCACTCCCTCCCTTTCCTCTCTCACTATCCACCCATCAGCAACTTCCTATCACTAACCACTCCCACCACAACAGCAATCCAACCCAATCTACATCACTTCCTGTCCTTAACTATCATACTCCAATGTGCAACACCTTATCTCCACTACTCCCCTCATACTCTTTTCCACTCTCACTTCCTACTGCTCCCACCTTTCCTACATACTCATATGCTCTCCTACCTCCTATACCCATATAACTCATCCAACAACTTCCTCCTTTATTATATCCCCAACTCTATTCAGTCTCTCCACCACATGTCATCACAATCTACTTCACCTTCTAATCCTCCCACCTACCAGCAAACCTAAACCTAAACTATCCAAACTTCTTTTACCTTTTACTACAACTGCTCTTCTCATTAAAAACTTACTCAACTCTGGGGACATCCACCCTAACCCTGGTCCCTTTCCCACTACCAAATCCCCCTCAATCATCCACCCACATCCCCCTCTCCAAACTCCTCTCACCACCCCTATCCTCATACACAAAACTCATCCTTATCTAAGCACCTCTCTATATATTCACGGAATATTCAAAGCTTAACTAACAAAATCTTTAAATTGCACACCTGGATAGCCCATACCACTCCCCACATCCTCTGCCTATCTGAAACTTGGCTCAAGCCTTACATCACTAATAATGAAATTCTCCCACCTGGCTATAATATCTTTTTATCTGACAGATCTCGGAAAAGGGGATGTGGCTTAACCATCCTCTACTCCAGTGGCCTCAATCTTTCACCTCTTTCCATTCCCTTCCCTAACTTCCACCCAGCTGAACTTATTATTCTAAACTGACACCTTAATTGCGATGTTGTCTCCATCTATATCCTCCCAGGGAATAATCTGTCCATCATAGAAGACATCCTATGCTTGTTTTCCCAAAGTATACACTATGAAACCCTCATCTCAGATGTCGTCAACTTGGATTAGTCCAAGCTTACTACTGACTCTTCTCAACTTAGTGTCAACCTACATGTCTTCCACCAACTGATATCATCCCCCACCCACCTTTACAAAAACTCATTATCCAGCTCCATAATTGACTAGATTCTCACTAAATCCCCCTACCAGTACCATAACCCCACTGCCATACCAGACTCCCTCAGTGATCACCTCTCCACCTCTCTTCTTAGACAATCCACTCAACCTCCCAAACTGCACCTTTACAGAAATGGTCGTAACCTCTCTAACTTTAATATATCCCAATTCAACTCCACTCTTTCCAGTATAGACTGGTCAATCCTTAGACATATCTCTCTCAATGAAGCAGTCAGCATGTTCAGTACTATCTTCCTGAATACCCTAAACTCCCTTACTCCCTCTAGGAAGATTCAGATTAAATCTAACTATGCTCCCTGGCTTTCCAAGGAAACTAGGTTCCTTATGCAGAAAAGAGGTGGTGCCTGGAAAGCCTGAATCAGAAATAAAGAACTACCCCTACTACACAAATATAGACAGCTAAGGAATCTTACAAAGAAACTAACAAATAATGACAAAAAGTCCTATCATACATCAGAAAACTTCTCCTAAAGCTCAAACCCTGCTCTCCCTCCACTGACAACTTGCCCCCTTCCTTTCTCAAACTTGTTGCTGAATCCATTGCCTATCCTATATCTATTATAATCAATAGATCAATTCTAGAATCCACCATTCCCACTTTATGGAAATCTTTCTTCACTATTCTTCTGTATAAAGGTGGAAACTCTACATATCCTCAAATTACTGACCCATTGCCATCCAATCCCCCCATCTAAGATTCTTGAAAAATACATTCACTCACAGCTTAACCACCTCCTCCAGCATAACCATCTCACTCCCACTCAGCATGGTTTCTGCCCCAACCACAGCACTAATAATGCCCTCCTATCCTTCACTCATACCATCGTTGTGGCCCTAGATAACAATAAACTCATATATTGTCTCTTCCTTGACCTCTCCAAAGCTTTTGATACAGTCTCCCACCCTCTACTGCTCTCCAAACGTGCTAATCTCAATCTATCCTCCTTGCCTGGTTCTCCACCTACATTTTCTGTAGACAATAATATGTTAAATAGCTGTCATCCTTCTCTCCATTCATTCCTTTCCCAAGAGGAGTTCCACAAGGCTCCATCTTAGGTCCCCTTCTGTTTAATGTCTTTACCAATGATCTCTATACTTCTTGCAAACAATCCTCCCTCATCCAATATGCTAACAACTCAACTCTCATCTCCATTTCTAACAATATTGCAGAACTCCATACCCTAACCCAGCATGCCTTTCTATCCAGTGAAAAATGGCTATCCGATAACCTACTTATCCTTAACCCTAAGAAGACAAAACTCCAGCTCTTTTTCCCCCATTCTCTTACCCACCATAAATCCATCTTTACTATTACATCCTCTAACAATAAATGTATCCATCCTGAAACACACACAAAACTCCTTGGTGTCATCATTGATGATGAACTCAACTTAAACCTGCACATACTTCAGTGCATAAAAAAAGACTCACCAAAAACTAGGTCTGCTTTATCACAACAAAACAATTCTAACCCCTAATGCTAGACTCTCACCAGCACAGGCACTCCTCCTCCCCTCACTTCTATATGCTGCCCCAGTACTTATTAGCATTCAGACCACAACCTTGAACAAACTAAAACAAACTTACCATAAGATAGCTAGATTTGTTACAAACTCCACATACAATGCACATCACTGCCTCGCTCTTAACTCTCTCCAATGGCTTGACCTTCCTCAACAACTTATGCTATCACAATTCCAAATGTTACACTCCATTCTTTACAAACCTTCCTCTTCTCCAGCTCTCTCTTCCCTTGCCTCCATATATTCTCCACCTCGGACCCTACCCACCTCTAATCAGCAACTACTAGACATCTACCAACCCAAGAAAACTGTAGGTAAAATACTCTACAAATACTCTGCCACCCTTGCCTGGAACAAAGTACCACAATACATAAGATCAATTTCCCACCCTCTACGCTTTAAAAAATAAATCAAACTACTACTACTGAAGTCCAAAACTTGCCCTTGTCAAGACTCAACCTAAGCTTCCCAAATACACCTTCAATCTATCCCTCCCCTTTCTACTATTACCATATTCCGTGTATAGATCTACTATTTTGTTGGTTAGATCTCTATGTAAATATGTGTGTGTGTGTGTGTGTATATATATATATATATATATATATATATATATATATATATATATATATTCATTACTCTGTATAAACTTTATGTAGTTCTTCTTTGTGCATGCATGCCTTTTTTATTGTGCTTTTAACCTCCTGAAAAACAAGCTTCATTGTAGTAATCTGATTTAAATATTTTTATTACTGTAAATTGCTGTCATCTTTGGAGCTTTTCTCCTTGGGTCTCCACTGAAAATGGACCCTAAACCCAGATGGACCAACCCAGTTAACAAATGTCAAATAAAATAAAAATAAAATAGTTAATATAGTTTTAGTCTCATGAAGTATTCCTTACTGAGCTTTATTCACTTTTGTTCATGTTTTATTACCAATACTTCATTTATTCCCAAATATTTATACACTCCTTCCTGCTCAAGTTCTTATACATCACATTCCTATCCTTGGTTGATATTTTCTTGGTGTAGCAGTTTTTCTGTTTTAAATGTTAGTTTTGCACATTTATCAAGACCAGATATCATTCTTATATCATCTGAAAAAGTTTTAAACATTTATAGTTTTGCTTTAAACTCATTATCTGATGAACTATGCAGTTTTAAATCATCCACAAAAAGCAGATGAGAAGTCTTTAAACAGAGTTGCCTTCTGGGAGTCAAATTGTAACCATAACTTAATCCGTTAAATAAAAAGCTTTATGAGTTAAGGGCTAGACAAAAGAGCAGCAGTGACAGAGAGTAACCCTGGAATATCCCAGTTCAAATTGGTATCCATGGATAATAAGTTGCCTTTTGCCATTGCTGAACTGCAAAGTGGTTTGCCACTGTTTTGTTGTCACTTTAATGTAATTGAGCAATTTAGTATGCATCTTATACATCTGTAAGCATCCCTTTATCTGTGAATGCAGGATGTTGTCAAATGTGTTTTTGTAATCTGTCTATGCCATAGTTAAATTCTTCTCCATTTTACAATTCTCTGTTATGGCTTTATGTAACAACACATGATCCTTTGTTGTATATGATTTTCTTTTGTTACCATTTTGTTCTAATGCCATGACTGAGTTTTTTTCTAAATGACTGGGTAGTATATAATTTGTATATTTTTGGAAGACAAGTTATTGGTCTACAGTTTCTAGGATGGCTTGCTGGTTCTCTTGAGGAGGAGTATGTTTTTTCCTGTTTTTAAACAGGATGGTGTCTGTTCAGAATGAGCATTTAGCTAATTCTTCCTCAGGACTAAGTCTCTAAAAATATGTCAATGCGTTTAGCCAGAAGTTAGGTACTCCATCTGGGCCTAAGCATTTCCATTTAGGAGCTTTTCTTAATTTTGTCTAAATTTCTCCAAATATTACTTCATCAATTTTAATATCTTCTACATTAGAGCTCCTTTTACTGTTTTTTTTAATTATTCCATTCATTCAGCATGTTTGTTATGTTCCACAGGGTCTTCATAAATACTTCTCCAAAATGTGCTTATTTCCTTTTTGTTGCTGTTTGTTCCTTTATGCTTTGTTTCACAATTCTCTGTAAAATGTTTCTGGGCTGTCAATGTATTGCTTATTTTGTACTTTTGTTTTATATTTATCTGACTACTATGTAAGTTTTCCAGCCTGTGCTGATATTTTCAGTTTATTATTGGAAACAGTACCTGATAAATCTTGGTCTGTTTTGATTTTTTGTGTTGCTTTTAACACATCCATCTTTCCAAGTGTTTTGATGATCTATTCCTTTTTCTATATTCTTCTAACAGTGATACTTCTTGTCTTAACTGCTTTACAGTTTTCTCCGTCTGATCCATGATGACATTTTATTTAATTCTTTCCTTGCCTTTGTTTAGCTGTTATATCAGTTTTGCTAGTCTTGATTGCTGTATTCATCTGTTTTATAAATCTTCTGACATTTTGGGTCTTATTTATTTTCTGCAATCTAGTTCTTTCAGCTATTTTAATTTGTCTATCCTCTCTGTTAAATTAATTAGGTATTCCCTTAAATAATTTTCTTCTGGATTGAGAGTGTCTTCTTTACTCTGTGTTTCCTGCAATCAGTCAACAGGAGGTTCCAGAAAATCCTCCTGTGCCATATCCTCTTCAGATGCACCCTGCTTCATATAGCTGTTCCTTCATATTGGATCCCTTTGACCTATCACTCCGCAATAGTATTTGTGTCAGAGTTGCCAGTGTTTTCTGGCCCTTCCCTTGCTGTGCGACTTCAGCTGGACTTTTATACCCATCTCCTACAGAAGGCTCTAGAGCATCACCATCTGGCAAATCTTCAGATGCCTCCTACTCCACCTCTTGTTCCTAAATCTGGGGACCATAATTCCAACATGCTGTGACATTGGTTGTGATGGATTCTTCTTGATAAATCCTTTACATTGTAGATAATCCATAACTTCAATTTCTACCTTTCTAATTTTTTCTATAGTCCTTGTTTTCTTATATTTTTTTGTATTGTGAAATATTCCATATCTGGGTGCCCTTGTATTTCTCTCCAAATATCTTTTAGAGTTGCTTTTTTATTGATTAATTTGACTTTCAGCTTTGCATAAATATCACATCACACCAGCTCTTTTTCCATGTCCATGCTTCTTTTTTATACCTTTCAAAAATCTCTGTATTTTGTTCTTTATATTTTTTCCCACTTTTTTCTGTTCTTCTTTTTACAGATGGCCCAAAGTTCCTTCATTTATGTAATCTTTTTTATAAATCTGTTGCATTAATGAATGTACAATTTCTTTGAAGCATTTGACAGTTTTTCTTGTGCAAGTATTTTTCTTTCCTTTAATTTCTATTTTAAATCTTTCTGCGTATCCTTTGTCTAGAAATTTGTGGCTTTTTGTATAACAGTAACAATACATAATTTTTCTTTATCCTCAGTAGTCTACTTTGTCATCTTCATGGCTTCTCTGTTTTGGCCTGCCAGTTTTTTGTGGACTACTTCCTCCTTTTACAACAGGTGGCCATCTCCCCCCAGGGGTCTGGCCTAGACCTGTTGGAGGAATGTTTCTGTATCTTGAGAATTCTGCACTGCATTTTTTCCATTCCTGCCACAGTGCATACACCAGGATTGGGCATATTTTAATCCTGGAACCTGTTTGCCCAGCTATCTTTTTTATTATTTACATTAAAAATGCAATATATATATATATATATATATATATATATATATATATATATATATATATATATATATATATATATATATATATAAGCAAACAAACAGGAACAGCTGCCAAAAAACAGCACCACACCACAAAATAATATGAGAAAACCAAAATCAGTGCTGTTACAAGGCAGTCCATAAAACACTGCTGTGACTCGAATAGGAACTTTAATAAAATAGTAAAACTTAAAAAAAATTATAAAACTGGCAGATATTCACTTTCAAGTACAAGATTACCCTTCATCAGATCTGTTAAACATATCAGCGATGTCAAAATAAAAAAAAAACTTTTAGCCAATCAACATTAATGCTTCAGCTTCCGTACCTTAAGGGTGGGTTTCAGTGGGGAGTATGAGTTTAAACCGTGATATCTGTGTGTTTGGAACTTTGCTGTCCATTTCATTTTTGCAAGTTCCAAGTGATTATTATGATCACCACCTCCCTGTTGTTCAGATACCACTTGTAATACTCTAAAAAAGAACCTGTGTCCATTTGATTCATGCATGTTTTGCCAGGGGAGTTTTAAGATCTTTCAGATGGATATCACTGATACGCTTAGATATCCTTTCTGTAAACTGTCTCACAGTCTTGCCTACATAGAAACATATGTTTCTTTTAAGGCAATGTATTCATTCAATGCCTCTGCTTTTCTCCAGTCTTCTGTGACATTTATCTTGTATTTGCTCAGCCTTCATAGGTCTGTCCCTGCAGTCCCTATCTTTGCAGACCTAAAAAGAAATGTATTCTCCCAGTTAGCCCCTTCTTCCAGCTCCTGTTCAGTTTGTGCCTTTGCTGCCCAGATCTCCTCTGTGACCTTTTTGCTTGCCTCCTTATACTGTGCCTTCTTCACATCCCTACCTCTCACTTCCATCTCTTTTATACCCTGTCCCTTGTTTTAAGTGCTAGCTTCATCTACCTGTTTAGCCATGATGACCTTCTCTGTTTCTCATTATGCCTCTTCCGCAGTCCTTTTCCATAGCCCTGAGAACTGCATCCCTGATGTATTTTCATACATTTGCTCCATCAAATTTACCCAGCTCTATAACTCATCTCTGACCCTGTCCCCCATAATGCAGTACTCTAACACCCCACATTGGTGTCTTTGTCCTCATGTTTCTACCATTCTCTTTCACTCTAAATCTACAGTGGCAGATGGTGGCTAATTGCATCTCACTTGTACTTTTCTGACATGCTCAGACTTGGGTAGATCTCCATGCAGAATTTTATTCTTTCTGGTATAGTTCCACACCAAATGGCTGAAACCCTCATGGTCAAAGATCTCAAGTCACCCCCCCCCCATTCCCTCTCTACCCTGCTGCACAAAATCACATAGCCTGCTCCTGCCAGATTCAGATCCTCCATGACTACTCATTCCATTTTGCTTTCCATCAATTTCTAACCCCCTGGTTTTGAAATTTCTGGGATCCAGTACAGTGTTATGATCCACCAGCATTCCCTCTTCCTTGATCATAACTGTCAGGGTGTTTACCCGTAGTTCTGACCCTGCTTCTTTCCTTACCCATCTTCATGGGATCCTGGCCATCCTCTTATCTGACCTTGCATTAGATGTCCTCTCTTTTGTAGGCCTCTACACTACTGTCACCTCTCCCTCCTTCTGTAATTTCTGAGAAGCCTATACATACGTATTTCTGTGATCCATCCCTTTTCATTGGGTCATGTTTCTGTGATGCCATCAATATTCACCCTCCTCTTCTGCATCACTGTATACATCTCCTGCATCTTTCTACAGAGACTCCTTGCATAGCATATTAATGATACTCAGCTATGCTCTGCATCACCCTTGCTTATTCTTTTACTATTTTTTTCTCCTGTTTTCCACCTTTTAATGCTGAATACCCATGCTGTCACTTGGGTGACACTTGTGCAAGTATCTGACAGAACATACTTTTTGGAGTTAAATTTTTCAGTGGCTACATGTGTACTGATATTTGGCCTTTATCACACTACATCTGCATGGCAGTAGATTTTCATCCAGTGTTTGGTGGACGGATGTTGCTATAAGAAGTATGTTATTCTTGGTCACAGAGTGCATTTTGCATGGATATGTGGTTAGGAGATTGTCTATCCTGTTATTTCTTCCTAGTTCTCTTTCGAAGATGCATATATCACTGCTGAGTGCTGACACATCTCTCACTGTAATGGTGGCAGGGTCCAGGGATATGGTGGATCTCATGTCTACAAGATCAGTAAGTATGGCTACATCTAAACACCATCTGAGGCTGCTGGTCAGGATGTGGTGGATTATATTTATTTATTTATTTAACTGTCTGTCTTTCTTTACTGGGAAAGTCTGACTAGGCAGAACCCATTTTCAGTGGAGGTCTGGGGCGATAAGCTCCAGAAGTAAGTTATATACATACAAAGACAGACATTACAAAATAAGTTATATATAAGGACTGATACTGGGACATATGGTATACAGAAGTACAATATAGAAACATGTCATTGGCATATAGAGAATATGTAAGTACAAATAGAAAACATGAAATAAACATTTGCTAATAATGGCTAGAGTACAAATTTTAACAACATTGATTATGTTCAGCAATTTATAGGTATAAATGTGAAAAAAACTACTGTATGGTGAGGTCAACCACTGAGACAAACCACTGTCTTAGCGAAAAATAATGTTTATTGTTGCTTTCATCTAAAAAGACTCCTTCAGATTAAAAACTTTCAGTTCAAAACACCTTTACATACTTACAAAAAAGCCAATTAACATATCTAATTTATTAATTAAAATACTTCATTTAAAGAAACATGCTTAAAGGAGAATGTACAATAATAAAATGCTGACAAAAATAATTCTCACCAGATTCAAAGTTTTTACATACTTTCAACCTTCTATTTGTTTTTAAAAACATTTAATATTAATCATTTCATTCATACCAGGTGTATGACTGGCCCCTAACTTCAATTGCCATAATGTTTCTCTTCATTCTATAAGGTTTTTGAAATGTCCCCCTTTCAAATCCTCAGAGACTTTTTCTATTATGGCAAAAAAAAATTCTTAAACCCAGAACATTTTAATGTTTGTATAAAGCATTGTTTGAACTTTTAGTTTTTATACAATACATATGTTCTCTAATCCAAAGTTCTTTTAAGTAATTTGGAGAAATCACTTAGAAAATATAAAGCTTTAGTCACTGAACTAAATATTTTGAGAAGTGTATTCAATTGGCATAGTCCCAAAGGGGCTTAGATTTTTTAAATGCCCAACTGGTGTTAGTGCCTCTGATCCACTTTTTGACACAATTACTTCCTTTTTTTCCAAAATGGGTCTTGACTGTTTGCGTCTGCTAACTAATAGCCATTACGAATTAATCACTAATATCAAAAAAGACATTCTTATTATTGAAAATTTTTTAACAAGCTACTAGCTCAGCTTCCAAGGTTAAAAACTGATTATTCCAGCATGTTAACTAACACTGAAACATTTGACAATGGTTTAGTGCAACTTAAGACCAAGAAGTTGCAAAGAGACATACATGCTTATAACAACAATGCTGCCTTTGTACATTTTTCTGTTAATAAGAGAATCAACAATTCTACTTCTCTTCCTGGTTATAAGCCAAACAGATGCTTTGAAAATCATGGAGCCAATCAGTGAGCTGGTGGATGGGACAGAAATTATAAATGGAGACATCAATCGACGAGTGTTTCCGGTAACTCTGATGTTCAAAGTGAGAACTGTTTACTTGTTGATATTAGAGCTGCTGTTAACACTCACTGATGTTCGTCTTCTACAGTAAATGGACATTCTGCTTCTTCTTTATCTATTAATGACAATATGCCTTTAAATGATGAAGTGAGTAACAACTCACCATCAGAAGGTGAACATTTTCAACGGAAAGCTTCCTTGAGAACGAGGACGAAACCAAATTAACTTCAGTTGAAGTAAGTGACAATACTATACACAATTTGTCCAATTATGTTTTCAACTCAGAACAGTTATCTGTTCATAAGCTCGGGATGAAATTTATTCCATATAGAAGAATGCATTTGAGTGGGACACTTTTAGATTTAAAAATGTTTTGCAGAAAATTAAATTTGAATTATGTTTTTTCTAATGTTATGTTTGAGAAAACTTTCTGTAAACCGAGCACTATAACCCCCAACCTCATCAAGACTATTAATGTCTTTGAGAAATCATGTGAAGATGAGATTAGGAAATTGGCAAATAAGAGACCTAACTTTCCCTATTACAACTTAACTAGTGCACAAAAAAATGCACTGAATGAGTTACACACCTATAAACATCTAAGGTTCATGAAAGCTGATAAGGATGGGGGGTTAGTTTGTATTAGAACAGACTAAATATGTTGAAATTATAGAGCAGATGTTAGCTAATACTGAGGATTATTTGCCTGTTACTAGATTGTCAGTGGTTGTTTCAACTCTATACGGACACACCTTTATGAACAGTTCATGGATGGTTATGTTACTTTTGAAATTTATGATTTTATGATCATTGAAGAACCCAAAGTCGGGACCCTTTTTGGAATCCCGAAAATACACAAAAATCCTTTGTACCCCCCCCCCCTTTAGGCCCATTGTTTCTTCTCCTCATTCTGTTACTGAAGGCATTTCTTTAGTCTTGACTTTTTGAATCACATAGCCCAGGGAATGGATTATTACATCAGGGATTCCTGGGATTTTTTAAACAAGGTAAAATAATTCAATGAATGTTCGAGTTCTGACAGTAAAAACAATATTATGTTCATTTCATTCATGTTGGTGGTGCTTTGGAGCTGTGATTTTATCAATAAATTGTGTGACCAACTATCGAGTGGTGGAATAATCTGTGACATTGGAGGAAAACCCTTATTTGTACAGTTTAGCGGATTTTCCTTTTCGTGTACATTTGTGTTCGGAGGTGGTTTTGGAGGTTTTGGTTACTAGTATTCCGCTAGTCTGCACGAGGGATCCCCAATATGGAAGGTGATCAGAGCTTACTTAGCCAACTGGTTCGGCTTATACAGACTCATTCACAGGAAACAACAGGATCGGTTGTTTCCTTAGATCCGAACGGTTCTATTCCTTGTGGTCAACGGAGTCCAAACGAGGAGGGTAGACCGGAAGTGGTAACGCAAGGATGTACTGGTGTGACGAATGATTTCCGCGCCTCAGGCAATGGTGAATGGAACGCTAACCCAACCCGAGAGAGAGCGTCTAATAACAATAAAACTTTTCTTGGTAAAGGACAACAAGCCTTGGAGGGTTATAATGATGTGCATTTTTCCGACTGGTTGGACAAATCTTTTTTATCGGTAACTGAGGACAACAACAAAACACCAGGTGGAAATAGCTGTTACAAGGACAAATGTAAGCTTTTGCAACTGGAGCTCAACAGGTATCGAAATATTAGTTTGGACAATTGGTACCTAACACAATGTGTGGAGCGGAAAATAGTCCCGAAGGGGCTTAGACTTATAAAATACCCTAATAATGTGCGTAGTGATGAGGAATTGTTTAGTACTATTACTGAATTGTTAAATGATTGTGGTTTAGCTATTTTAAAAGCTATGATAAATAGCAATGTTAAAATTTTGAGTGAAAGTAAGATCTGTATTGACAAGTTATACCAAGATATTAGTAACAATTTACTATTCACAGTAAAAGAGTACAAGAATTTGTATTGTGGTGTATTGCAGGAAGTAGATTTTAATGTTTCTAAAAACTACAAAAGGAAGGTGGGGAAAATTGAACGGGATTTAAGGGAATATAGGGAAGGTAGAGCATATGTAAATCCAGATAAAAGGGCAAATAATAGGCGATTCCCTGGTGACCCAAAAGGATGGGGTTTTAGGGAAGATTCATTTGTTAGACAAGGAACAAGAGCAAACTATAATGGATCTTTTCATAGCAATGGTAATAGGAGTTTTGTGGAGGACGAGGTTTGTAGTGAAAGTGACCAACAAGACCCTTTAGGAGAAGGTCAGGGCCCTCGGAGGTCCGAGAGAATCAAAAACCAAAATCGGCCCTATTCATATGCGGAGGCCACGGGGAACTTTTACCAGAGGAGACAGGGAGGGACAAGATACAGGTGAAACATGTTTTTAGTAACAATGAAGTTATACACAATTTCGTAGAGCATGTGACTGATGATTTGACTATTCAAAATGACAACCCAGGGGATAGGGCTGAAGCAATGACAATTTACAGTGTTATTCAGGAGTCTATGGCATTAGATTGTGGCAATGTGGAAGAGCAGAGGAATTTGGCCCTATGTAATATACATTCTGAGGGTAATTTTCACATTTACAATTATACAGAGCTAGAAATAACTCCTGCTTTTTTTGGATTATTTACGAAGGGGTTTTCTTTTGTACCCATGAGAAAGCCCAAGATTGAGGAAGTTCTGTTAGATATTAAATTATTCACCAGGAAGTTAAATTTGGGGCTCATGTTTCAGGACACTAATATGAATAGAGTCTACAAATTAAAGAGGACAAGTACTTTCAATCCCCCCCTTCAATATGATATTTTGAACTTTGAAACAACTATTTTAAATATGGTGAGACAAGGGTTTGGTCGCCAAAGGGGACTATATGATTATAGTAATCTAACAATAGAAGAAATGGAAGTTCTCAAAAAACTTCAAGGTAATGAGAAAATAAGAATTATGAAACCTGACAAGGGGGGAGGGGTAGTCCTTATGGACCACTGGGATTATACTAAGAAAATGCTAGAGATCCTGAATAATGAAGGAAGATATTGTATAATATCCAGGAATGAGGTGAACATACGCTACCGGAAAATAGATTTTATTCGTGAAGATAATTTGTTACAAGGGTTGCTTGACCTGGACTTATATAACTATTTGAGGGTCCCAAAACCAATTATTCCAGAGATATTCGGGATTCCAAAGATACATAAACAAGTAGAAAATCCTCCTTTGAGACCCATTGTTACATCCCAGGGCTCAAAGACTCAACCGTTAGCGATATTTGTGGACACCAAGTTGAAATTATTCAACAAGGAATACCCCCATATTTTAATAGATTCCTGGGACTTTTTAGGTAAATTTAATGGAATTCCATATCATGACAATTATTTATTCATAACCATTGATGTCAAAGATCTTTTTTCTGTCATACCTCACGATATAGGTTTAAGATGGTTTGAACAGATGTTGATAGATTTTAAGTTTCTGGACAGTAATGATTTTAGACTAATCCTTGAGAGCATGGAATTAGTATTGAAAAACAATTTCATTTATTTTCAAGGTGATATTTACCACCAAATGGACGGCATGGCAATGGGTTCGGCATGTGCACCCATTTATGCTAATATTATAATGTTGTTCTGGGAATTAAATTATGTGTTTGGTTCAACACACAAAAAGCACATTATTAATTATTTTCATTTCCTGGACGACATTTTTATTGTATGGGATGGCACAGCCGAACAGATAGATGAATTTATACAATATATCAACAATACCACGTCATTTCTCCAGTTTACTTTTGAACTTGCATCTGATCAGGTGAATTATTTAGATGTTACTATTACAAAGAACAAAAATGATAGAAAATATAAATCCAGAATTTACAGGAAAAGTTGTTTTTCTAACTCATATGTTCATTTTGAGAGTGATCACCCATTGTTTTTGAAAAGAAACGTGGTGAAGGGGCAAATGATTAGGGCCTCTAGGATGACAAGCGACAGGGTTGAATTTATGGAAGAGATGGAAGTAATTCAAAACTTATTTAGTGAAAGAGGTTATCTCACTAATTTAATTAAAAAAGTTAAGAAGGAGATAATGAAACAACGGAATTTGAAATATTGCCCACTTTTAGAAAACACCCGAATGGTGAGCATTAATAGGAATGGGTCTACCACGAATCCTACAGCGAACATTCCCGAGAATACTATACCTCGGTTGACATTAACCTATTATTACGGTTTAGGGTGGTTAAAAAAGGGCATAAATGAAGTATGGAACATTTTTTCAAGAATGACCAATAAACCATCACTATTCCAACAACCATTAAAATTCTGTTATAGGAAGAATATTAATCTTAAGAAAATGTTTGAGATGAAGAAGAGCACACACAAGGAAGAGGGAGCACAAGGTACATTCAAGTGTGGAAGATGTGCACAATGCCCCTTTTTAACAGGTGGAAAAGAACTATGGCTGAAGAGTATAGGTTATAAATTCAAGAGCAGTAAATACTACAGTTGTTATACAAAGAGGGTAGTATACCTGGCATACTGTACGGAATGCTGGGCATACTACGTGGGGAAAACTGAAAGACAGTTAAGATCAAGGATATATGAACACATGAGGGATATAAAAAAGAAGAATGAAAATAATGCTCTATTTAGACACGTTATTAAATGCAAAAATGCCAACATTAAGTTCTGGGTATTGGAAGAAGTGAAGGTTGGTGATAGGGGGGGAGATTGGGAAACCTTTTTGGAATACAGGGAGCTTATCTGGCAGATGAGACTAGATGCATGCTGCCATAAGGGCCTGAATGACCATTTATCCATTAAACCAGTACTTAAGCTTCTAGCTAATAACTCCAAACAGAATTCAGGAAATAAATAGGGGGTCATCATGAAATAAACAACAAATGAATTATTTTTATTAATTTGAATCTATATGCATTTGATAGATTACTTTATTGATTGCTACTACCATACATACATACATATTTGTTATATATTTATACACATATACATATTTTTTTTAAATATTTTAGTTATTAATTAGACCAGTTGGATTTTATTTTAGTAATTTTCATATTTATATTTGTATTGATATATATTTATACCTATTTACAGTATTTATATTTATTTTCATATACATATATTTATTATATTTACAGTATTTATTATAAATACTAAAATATTTTAAACATTTTATTTCATCATAATATTTATTATATATCATTCTTTGTGTGTAACACATATATTTCTATATATATATATATATATTTTTTAATATGGAATTGATGTTTTGGACAACATGATAGACGTTGTTGTCTCCACCTTCCTATGTATACAACATATACAACAAATATATATATATTTATATACATTAATACTTCCTGCATTTATATTTATTTATTTACTTATATATATTATTTATACATTTTCTTATATACATATACTATTTAAACATGTTTTTTCTAAACACAATTAGATCTTATAGAATGAATGACAACAGGTGCAATTAGGGTATATATTTCTTTATGGGAACATCGTTGTACAGCTTTATGTTATAGATCAGTTCTGAGCTATGAATTCAGATGTACGTTACATACTGTTTCCAAGTTTCTATGTATTAACAGTTCTTTTAAGTGTTTTTATACCAATTCTGTGAAATCACTCAATTAATTGCTAATTAACGGTTAATTGGATTTATTAGCTGTTTGCTTGTGTATTTAAGGACTGTATCCCATGATCCATTAGATTCTGATGAAGTCCATAAGGAACGGATGAAAGCGCGCTCAATCTTTGGTTTATATGTAACTATTACACGGAAGCTTGTATTTTATTTGGTGGTGCTTTGGAGCTGTGATTTTATCAATAAATTGTGTGACCAACTATCGAGTGGTGGAATAATCTGTGACAATGGAGGAGAACCCTTATTTGTACAGTTTAGCGGATTTTCCTTTTCGTGTACATTTGTGTTCGGAGGTGGTTTTGGAGGTTTTGGTTACTGAGGATTATTTGCCTGTTACTAGATTGTCAGTGGTTGTTTCAACTCTATACGGACACACCTTTATGAACAGTTCATGGATGGTTATGTTACTTTTGAAATTTATAATTTTATGATCATTGAAGAACCCAAAGTCGGGACCCTTTTTGGAATCCCGAAAATACACAAAAATCCTTTGTACCCCCCCCCCCCCCTTTAGGCCCATTGTTTCTTCTCCTCATTCTGTTACTGAAGGCATTTCTTTAGTCCTTGACTTTTTGAATCACATAGCCCAGGGAATGGATTATTACATCAGGGATTCCTGGGATTTTTTAAACAAGGTAAAATAATTCAATGAATGTTCGAGTTCTGACAGTAAAAATAAATATTATGTTCATTGTTGATATTAATTCTCTTTTTGCAAGTATTCTTCGTGATATTGGAATAGAATATGTCAGACTATGTTTGAGTAGTTTTGCCAAATTTAATGACAATGTTCATGTTTGTTGTGTTCTTTTGTACAAACAACTGAAAGGGGTTGCTATGGGGTCTGCTGCAGCCCCAGCATATGCCAACATTGTTCTTGGATGGTAAGGAACAAACTATTTTAAAACCCCATTTTTTTCTTTTTAAAAAGTAGTTTTCTATGCTCATTACATAGATGATTTGTTTTTTTGTGGTTGAAGGGGGACAGGACAATGTATATGAGTGTAAGAAACATTAATGACAGCTCTGAATTTTTGCAGTTTACCTTGGGAGATGTTGGATCAAAAGTCAATTTTTTGGATATAACACTTACCTGAAATTCAGACAAGGGGGAATTTATCAGTGATGTGTACAGGAAGAGCAGTTTTGTGAATGGGTATCTTCATTATTTAAGTAACCATCCTAAATTCATGAAAAACAATATTCCCAAGGGACAGTTCATTTGGGCATCATGGATGTCTTCAGATGAAGACATCTTTCATAAGGAAATAGAATTTATCAAACACATGTTTTTAGAGAGCAGATACAACAAAAATATGTTAGATTCATTGGCCGAACAGATAAAAGGATGTAGAAGCCTAGATTTCCCACCTATTTTGTTACATCAATTTGTCCCTAAAACTAACAACATATCTACTATTATTCCTTCAAGAAATCATGGGTTGTCCTGTTGTTTGGATATTACTGTTGAAAGGATCAATATTGTTTCTATTATTAACAAAAAATGGAATATTTTGAAAGGGAATTCTGAATTAGTTAAAATTATTGGACAAAAGCCCAGTTTTGTCTACAAAAATACTTTCAACATTAGACATATGTTACAAACAAATTATTTTTGTCCATCTTCAGAGACCTTGACTTCTAAGGGCAATGGCATGTACAAGTGTGGGTTTTGTCATATTTGTAGATTTATATTAGAGGGCCCTTCTTCGCTGGAGTGCCTTCTGTGTGGAGTCTGCATGTCTTCCTCGTGGTCAAGTGACATCTAAAGACATGCAGGTAGGTGCATGCATGATTGGGTGTGCCTTCTTTGATGGTTGGGCATTGGGCTGGCAACTTGGCACCATAAAAATCCACTGCCAATCATTAGCGGACCAGAGTTCCGCTGTGGTGATCCCTAACCAGGAAAAGCCGAAAGACTTTTATATTAGAGAGCCCTTATATTGAGTTACCTCATTTGAACCAGACTATACCTATCAATGGAGTTTTTAACTGCAAGACTGAAGGGATAGTTTATATTGCACTTTGTTCACATTGTTTAGAATTTTATGTAGGGATGTGTACCAGATGCCTTTATAATAGAATTAGAGAACATATGTATTGTATAAAAACTAAAAATTCAAACAATGCTTTATACAAACATACATTAAAATGTTCTGGGTTTAAGAACTTTTTGTTTGCCATATTAGAAAAAGTCTCTGAGGATTTGAGAGGGGGAAGTGTCAAAAACCTTATAGAATGAAGAGAAACATCATGGCAATTGAAGTTAGGGGCCAATCATACACCTGGTATGAATGAAGCGATTAATATTAAAGTTTTTTTTAAAAAATAGAAGGTTGAAAGTATGTAAAAACTTTTAATCTGGTGATAATTCTTTTTATCAGTATTTTATTGTTGTACATTCTCCTTTAAGCACGCCTCTTTAAATGAAGTATTTTAATTAATCAATTAGATATGTTAATTGGCTTTTTTTCGTAAGTATTTAAGGTTGTTTTGAACTGAAAGTTTTTATTCTGCAGAAGTCTTTTTAGACGAAAGTGACAAACATTTTTCGCTAAGACAGTGGTTTGTTTCAGTGGTTGACCTCATTCTACCATACAGTAGTTTTTCTTCTTTTTTTGTTGTTTTTTTACTACTGCAGAATAGTTTAAATGCACTCGCAAAGCATATTATGGAAAATCCTGGGCACTCTTTTCATTATATGGTTATAGGCCAGGTGCAAATGGACATCGGGGGGGGGGGGGCATGGGCTTTGAAATTAGAAGAAACAGAGTTACTCTGGCAACTGAAATTGAATGCCCAAGCCTTCCCTGGCTTAAATGATTTTTGCTCTTTAAAATGTCTTCTAAAGTTGAAAGCATTGGAACAGTGATAGGATATGTATTGTCAAATAGCTAACATTTTGTTGAAAGAAAAATAATTTTTATGTAAAAAACAATATATATATATATATTTTTTTTAATGGAATGTTATATATGTGTGTTTTATATAGAGCTTTTACTTGTGAAATTTATTGTAGGTATTTATAGCATTAAATATGCATGAGATGTTTGTAATGTCATTAATTTTATTGGCTATTTAAGAATGTATGAGCGAATGATAACTTGTCTGAAGTTCATTCATTGAAGTGGACAAAAGCGCTAACATTAATTTTCTTGTGGAGTAGTATGCCTTGGCATTTTTGTTTATTTTAACTAGTTGGTCTTTTTTTTTTTTCTGGTTTACAAAATGAGCGAAGGCATCTTGAATTCACAAGCCCTGTTCTCGCAGACTGGAGTAAATACATTGAGTGGAAGCAGTGGAATTCATTCACCTGATGCTATTGGCAACCTAACAGTGTTAATTCAGCAACTAACAAATCAAGTGGAGGATTTAACTAGGAAATTCAATCATCTTTCAGAGAATTCTATTCTTCCTACTTGTGGTTCTAATCGGTTGGTACAAACTGCTTGTAATGTCATCACCCTTGTATTGGTCTCCTCAGCCCCATTGAGCCATTACGCAAGACAGTCTTCTGAATTTGCAATACAGCCTTCCTCCTTAAGTAATGGTGGAAGTGAGGGAAACACAGTTAATGGACTGGACTCTAGTAATGCTAATCTAACTTGTCTAATGTTGTTGTGTCTTTCGGCTTTTCCCGGTTAGGGGTCGCCACAGCGGAACTCTGGTCTGCTAATGATTGGCAGTAGATTTTTATGTGCCGAGTTGCCAGTTCTGACGCCTAACTTGTCTAATGGACTGGCTAAATGAACCTTTGGTTTTTAGTTCCATTGTGGTTTAAGTAATATGGATTCTGGCATTTCTACTCAAGGTAATATCATTTTGAATCTTAAATTATTTGATCGGAAAATGTTCAAATATAAAAAACTACAGCTTGAAGTCCTTTACTTAAAGGATTGTCTGCAAAGGAAGCACATTCCAAAAGTGGTTAAGGCAGTGGAGATATCCTATGGGCCTTATCAAGAATTCTATGTTTCATCAAGAACATTTGCATCTTTTTGATAAACAAGGCTGTGAGTTCCTTCATTTACTTATTAAACAATATGAACTCCAAATAGACAAGCTTAAATAACAGTTGACAAGACATGAGAATACGATTAAACTTGAATGTGATTTTCTTAGGTAAAAATACAACTATTGTCAGATTTTCTCCAGTCTAGATAATACAGTGGTGAAATGAAAAGCAGTAAAAAACAAAAAAGTTAACAGAGATAAAAGAGATTACAATAATGGCACTGCCTACCCTCCCCCTCCAGAATCCCAAGTAATGGCACTGCCTACCCTCCCCCTCCAGAATCCCAAGGTGTGCATAATCTTGAAAGCAACAGCAATAATTTGGAACCATCTGTTAATTATGGGTCTTGAACTTTTAATACCAGTGAAGAACCTGTGGATGATATACCAGCTAGGAGAAGTGAACAACTTCAAAACTGGCAGCAACAACAAGGGAACCATACTAACAGGCAGGAATTTCAGACAGACAAAAGGAGAGGCCAATTCCGAGTTGGAGGTGGGACTTACCAACAATGAGGCCAGAGGAAACAGAACTGACAGAAGCGATAGTTCACAACTTCTAGGGAGAAGAAATGCACGACTGTTCAGATGTAAAAACTATGCCTAACATTTTGTGTAATAACACAGGTGATTTTAAAGTATATAATTATTCACCATTCAAAGTCCCTGTGAATCTGGTAGAATTCCTAGCAAAAGGTCTGTCGTTTGTGCCTGCAGCTCAAGTAGATATTTCCAGGACTCTGCTGGACTTGAATATTTTCTTACGCAAGTTAAATCTTAACATCTTATTAGGTAACTGAGGGGAAACCCACTGTGACGTGTTTAATCCCCCACTGCATACAAATTTGTTCTTATTTGAAAAATTATGCGAAGTGGATATTAGGTCAATGGCATGTAGAACTAACAACCTTCGCTCTGGATACAATATTACTGAGATGAAAAATGGTTATTAACAAATGTGAAATCACAAAATATAAGGATTATGAAACCAGATAAGGGGGGTGAGCTAATCTTTATGGATGAACAAGATTATAAAATGAGAATGACAGCTATCTTACATAGTGAAGCATACCAAAAAGTCTCAGTTAATGAAGTTAATATAGCTTACCAACGAGTGAAATCGTTATTGAATGATTTATTTATTGATGTTTGTATTGACATTGAGACTTATAATTATTTGAATATGCTAGCACCTGTTACTTCTGTAATTTTTGGTTCGCCTAAAATCTATAAATATTTGAGTGACCCTCCCCTTCATCCAGTTGTGGATGGGAGAAGATCTATAACATATTCTTGTGCCAAGTTTGTTGATATGAAATAAAAAAAAATATCTTGAATGTGAATCCCAGATTTGCAGGTATTCTTGGAATTTTTTGAATGCAATCAACAACTTGGAATTTAATGAAATATATAATTTTCTAACCAGTGATGTAAAAGATTTATATACTGTGATCCTACAAGTTGAGGGAATCACGTGGGTAGAGAATTTCTTACAAACAGAGGGGTAGCTAATACAGAGATAAATGTGATCAAGTACTTATTGGATATTATTTTGGCCAATAATTTCATATTATTTGATAATAATTATTTCTTACAGAAAACAGGGGCAGCAATGGGTTCATGGGTTCACCATGTGATGGGAGCTTTGCTAATTGCGTTATGGCCCCTTGGGAAAAGGAATTTCTTTTTCCCATTGATATATTTAAAAACATGGTACATTGTTACATGAGGTACCTGGATGATATTTTTATAATTTTCAAAAGGAATAGAGACATGAGTATTAAATTTGTGGAAGAGATGTGTAAATTAAATTAACCTCATTTCTACAATTTACATCCCAGTTTGAGACAGAATCAATCCCTTTTTTGGACATCCAGTATCAAAAGATAGGGCCAGGAGGAGGTATGGTGCTAAAATTTATAGAAAGTCAATGTACTCCAATACTTTTTTTACATTTACATAGCTCCCACACATACCATCAAAAGAAAGCTGTAATTAAAGGCCAATTAGTTAGTGCAGCGAGGATGACATCTTTCGATGAAGAATTTCAAGTTAGGTGTGATTTACTTAAAAGCATGTTTATAAAGAGAGCCTACCCTTTAAATAAGGTTGATGAAATTATAGCAGAAGTAGTAATGAAAAGAAAATCAGGACACTTTCAAGATATATTGAACAGGAGAGCAGACGATAGTGAATCTACTCAGGGACCAATGCATGAACTTATTGAACAAGTTAGGCCCACCATTAGCTTAAGCTTTATTACCCCTTTTTCTAGTGATGCAAAATTTCTAAAATAAATTTTCACCAAAAATTGGGTATTAATTAATAATGATATGTCCATTAGACAAAAATTAGGCCAATGTCCTAAATTATTTTTTAAAAGAGGGTTAAATATGAAAGGACTTCTTGAGCAAAAAATGAAACCCTTTGCACCCAATATGGGGATGTCCAAGTGTGGTCACTGCCACTTCTGTAAATTTATAGAAGTCACTACAAAGTTCCAAATACAGAATTTTTCTTACAATATTAATGGAAAATTTAATTGTGGAATGAGAGGAGTAGTTTATTTAGCTAAGTGTCAAATGTCCCCAAGTTTTTATGTAGGGAAAATGGAGCGACATTTGAGACAGCGAGTGTATGAACATCAGTATAGTATTCTTAAGCAGAATAGTTTAAATGAGCTGTGAAGCATATTATGGAAAATCCTGGCCACTCTCTTCATTATATGGTTATAGACCAGGTGAAAAATCAGAGGGAGGCCATGTGTTTTGTAATTAGAAGAAAGAGTTACTCTGGCAACTGAAATTGAATGCCCAAGCCTTCCCTGGCTTAAATTATTTTTGCTCTTTAAAATGTCTTCTAAAGTTGAAAGCACCGGAACAGTGATAGGATATGTATTGTCAAATAGCTAACATTTTGATGAAAGAAAAAGAATTTTTATGTAAAAAAAAAAATATATATATATATTTTTTTTTCTTTATAGAATGTTGTATATGTGTGCTTTATACAGAGTATTTACTTGTGAAATTTATTGATGTAATTAATGCTTTAAATATGCATGAGATGTTTGTGATGTCATTCATTTTATTGGCTATTTAAGAATGTATGAGTGAATGATAACTTGTCTGAAGAAGTTCATTCATTGAAGTGGATGAAAGCGTTAACATTACATTTCTTGTGGAGTAGTATGCCTTGGCATTTTTGTTTATTTTGCCAAAGTAGATGACCTGACATTTGTCTGTACAAAATCTAAGACCATAAACAGTAGCCCAGGTTACAAACTTATTTAGAAATGTATTCATTTCCACATAAAAATTATCAGTAGGTACAATAAATCCATTTTTGCAATCTTCTGCATGTTCATTGACCCATCTGTAAGCACTTAGATGACTACTGGAAAAAATAAACAAAAACAGGTGAGGTGTGCCACAATTAATCAGTAATGAGTCAGATTTAATACTTCTCAATAAGGCACACTGAATTCTTTCAGATATCAAATTCATAATACAATTTATCATATAGCGATTATAGTTATACTTGACTAAGGCTATATATATATATATATATATATATATATATATATATATATGTGTGTGTGTGTGTGTGTGTGTGTGTGTGTGTATGTCTGTGTATAGAATGATGGGGTAAGCTACTGAATGCCTTAGCAAGATCCAGAAACACATCCCCTACTGAAACGTGATTCAATTTCAGATGTCAGACGATCATAACATTCTATTAAATTCATAAGTTTTTCTTTACCTACAAAAAAGTATTGCTTGCATTCAGTATGTTTTGAGTTATTCACTAGGTCCAATACAAGCTTAATAATGCATCAGTCAAAGGATTTGGACAACAAAGAAGTCAAGCTAATTGGCCTATAATTAGGTATCGGTAACGTGTTTCCATTCTTAAAAATAGAATTTACTGGGGACATTTTCCAGGAATTAGGAACTTAACTATCTAAAAGAAAATGATTAAAAATAAAATATGTTTCATGTTATTATGTGTTAATATGCATGTGATACTATCTAGACCTGTTAAAGTATTTTCTTTACCTTCATTAAAGAATAATGAATCACAAATTCTGATATTACTGGACATTTGTCTCTTAAGGGCATAACTATATGTCCAACTATTAAATTTGTGTTATTTGAAAAAGTACTATTTTTCCTTGTATTGTAAGCTTTTCTGATAATGCAGCGCTCTTGTGCTCTTATTCCTTGCTATATTCTTTACTGAACTTTATCCATTTCTATTGTACCCATGATCTTTTAAGCTTTCTTTTCTTTGTGGACATGAGAACATGCAGATCTTGCAAATAATTCTCGCTCTCACAGAGCCTGCAGATTTTTATTAAAGCTGCGCGTTGCTTTTTCTCATTCCTCAGACCATACCTTGTGCATGCAGATTTATTTATATCTGCAAATCTGCTTTGACAACGTGACTGTATCAGGTCTATATTATATGCTCAAACAGACTTTTCTTCGAACATATAATCATCGACACCTAAGGAGTGAACACTCTAAAGCATGAACGGCCACATCCTTGAATTTTTTCCTTGGGAAAAAAATAAGTTGGGCATTATCTGGAATTGCTTTTTCCCCAACGTACAGTAATCTCGGAGTTGATATATTTAGTTAAGGGGGTGTGGGGGGCCCAGCCCCTTACATCGAGGGTGGGGGGCAAATCCACCCACTTGATTAGGGTTTTGAAGTTTGTGTTTTTTGTGTACAGCCCCGTAAATTTTTTCCCGTGGAAAAAAATTGTGGATGTGGTCATTTCCACTTTAGAGCATTGACTGTTTAGTTGTCGATGATTATGTGTTTGAAGAAAAGTCTCTTTGAGCATATAATATAGACCCCATTATACTGGGCTACCATGAGCAATTCCTATCATTGCTTTATTTTTATTTTGTGCCTTAAGCTTCAGTTTGCTATTATTACCAGTTTCAGATTTAATTTTGTACATGTTCAGTTCCTCATTTAACAGTTTTAAGAATATGTTTATAATTTCACTTACTCTGCATCCATCTGGTGTTTTGTGCAATGTTAGTTTACCTCTGCAGTCTGCCTGTGACTTGATCATTTTTAATGCCACTTACAATTATTTTCTAAGTGAGTCATACAAGTCACCACACTCACAGCCTCAAGGTCTGTTTTTGAGCTGAGTTACATAAGCATCATTTGTTTCTAGTGTATCTCAATTTCTAGTGGAAAAATAAACAGATTACATTTGGAGTGTATTCTTTTGCTCATGGTATGTTGGAAACGTCGTCCTCATTGCTGATATTTTTTTCGCTCACCTCTTCAATGATAAATAAGCATGTTAACCACATTTATTGTTTTCTTGGCTGTGATGTATAGGAATGTTACATACTGAATCCTCTTTTTCTTTCTGCAGCTTCACTGCTAGTGAGATACAACTGAAATGTATGGATCCTAAACTTCCAGTTAACATGCAGCTTCAGAGGTTTTTGTGGTTACTCAACGCTAGAAGTCTAAACCTCAAGATGCACGCACTCAAAACTCTCCTTAGCATGGAGAATATCAATATCTGTGCAGTAACAGAAACCTGGTTCAGGACTCCCGAGAGCACCCCAGCACTACCAGGTTATACCTCATACCATGCTTTTCGGCCCCAAAACTTGGACCGAACCACAAAAGGAGGGGGAGTATCGATATTCATCAAAGATACCCACACCTCCAGGTTGGTGGCAAAGCACGAAGCATCAGAGACTATCCATGTGCAACTAACAGTGGGTAAAACTGCCTTCCAGTTTATAGCCTGCTACAGACCACCCTCCCAAACCCAGGAACCCCACTCGGCCTTCCTGAGAACACTGGAAAATATGAAGGTCTCTCCGAACACCATTATATTGGGCGACTTCAACTACCCAAACATAGATTGGGAGCATTACTCTAGCTCCAACACCCTTGCCCAAAGGTTCCTAGAATTCATAAACTCAAATGCTATGGAACAACTTGTTACCACTCCCATAAGAGGGGAAAACATACTGGACCTGATCATCACCAACATGGGGACTCTATGCTCCAGACCAGAAGTGTATCCCTCACTGGTAAGATCAGACCATAAACTGATCTCACTGGATATTCACATCCCGACCCCACCCCCTGCCCAGAAAACCACAGTGAAAAACTCCTCTAAAGCAAATTTCCCACTCCTCAAAACTGAGGTGGAATCCTTCAAAGCCCCCGAGCCTGTGGAAAATACGGCCCAGACCGCAGAGTCCTTTATAAATGCATTCTATGAACACCTTCAGGAATGCATGGATCATGCAATCCCAAATAAAACCAAGACCCAATCCTCCAAATGCAGACAACCTGTCTGGTGGACCCCAGCCATAAACAAACTATACAATAGAAGGAGGAAGCTACTACATGATAGAGCAAAATCCCAAAAAGGGAAGGCATCTCTGATCAGTATTAGCAAAAAACTAAGGGCACTCATAAAATCGTCAAAGGCCAGCTTCGAGAGAAAAATTGCACAGGACACTAAGGATAATCACAAGGGTTTCTTTAGTTATGTTAGGAACCTGGGTGGGAATTCCCAGATATGCTCAGAATTAGTCCAAAATGACAAAAAATACACTGATCCCACAGACATTGCCAACATCCTAGCTGACAGGTTCAGCGCAAACTTCTCCCTCCCCACCAAAAGGGCAAATATCTATCCCAGCAGAGTGCTGCCCCCCTAACATCTCAGATGCTCAGGTGGGAGCCGCCCTCTCCAAAGCAAAAAACACAGCATCAATGGGACCAGACGGTGTCCCAGGCTGCATCCTACATGAACTCCAAGAAGAGCTAAACCCAAACATAAAACTACTGTTCAATCTCAGCCTTACTGCAGGATATGTACCCAAAGAGTGGCGTACAGCAACAGTGGTCCCTCTCCACAAAGGTGGTGCCTCAACAGACCCTGGAAACTATCGCCCCATAAGCCTGACTAGCTTGGTCTGCAAAGCTATGGAAAGGATCATCATGGACCTCATAAATAAAGATATTGGGGACCTACAGACACTGGATCCTACCCAGTTTGGCTTTGTTAAGGGCAGATCCTGCCTCTTAAACCTGATTGACTTCTTTGAAACAGTCACCAAGGCCATTGACGAAGGGAAGGTGGTCCACACAGCCTATCTGGACCTCGCAAAAGCCTTTGATACAATACCCCACTCGGGCATTATAGATAAGCTCACCAGCTTAAATATAAACCCCTATGTCACTAGATGGGTTGCAAACTGGCTCAAGGACAGAACCCACATGGTTAGAATTGCTGGAGCCATGTCAGACTCCAAACCAGTTACAAGTGGCATCCCACAAGGCTCAGTCCTGGGACCTCTCTTGTTTGGTATATATTTCTCGGAGGTACAGGCCAACACGGAAGGACTGTGGTTGACCAAGTTCACAGATGACTGCAAACTGGGCACCATAATCGACTCTCCAGCTGACACAAGCATCCTCCAAAAGGGCCTTATAGAAACAGACAACTGGTGCCAGAGCCATGGCCTCAAGCTAAACGCCAAAAAGTGTATAGTCATCCCCTTTGGCAAAAACAAAGTGCCCACAAATTACCATATAGGTGGTAATCCATTAAGTACAGGAGAAGTAATTGGGGACCTGGGGACCCAAGTTGATAGCAATCTCTCATTTGACAACCACGTGGCCAAAGTGGTTAGAAAAACATTTTATATAGCCCACCTAATCATGAAGGTATTCACATCTAGATTAGGGGAGGTCATCGTGCCTCTTTACTCATCCCTCATCAGGCCCATAATCGAGTACAATGCCCATTTTGGGATGTACCTTACCAAACACCTGCAGCAACTGGAAAGACCCCAAAAGTACCTCACCAAGAGGATCAAAGGGCTCAAACAGATGCCATATGCTGCCCGGTTAAAGAAACTCCAGCTCTACTCAGTGGCATACCGCCTGCTCAGAGGTCACCTGTGCCTGACGTATAAGGCCATGTCCAACCCGGAATTAAGGGACATGCTGCACCTCAAAAAATCCAAATCCCATCGAGCTACACGCTCGAGAGACTTGAACCTCAGCACTGAAATAAATAGGACATGCTGGAGGGACAGATTCATAACCCAGAGGCTCCCTTCACTCTGGAATAAAATCCCAGTCCAGGTTAGGCAGAGTCCCTCATTGACTGTCTTCAAGAGGAATCTTGATGATTGGATGGGAGATCGTAGGTTTATCCCGGGTATCACCTCTGTGTCACTGTTAGACAGAGGCACAGTATACTAACCTCGAAAAAGGGCATAGCAAAATTAATTTAAAATGGGTGGCGAAAGCCAAACACACTCTGGCTAGGCTTTTAAATGCCCTAGGGCAGATAGCCTAGTATGAACCTATGAACCTATAGCTACTTTGAGCCTAAATGAAGTATTTAAGGAATTTAAAACTCAGCAGAGACTGGTGCTTTTTCATTTACACACACACACACACACACATATATATATATATATATATATATATATATATATATATATACACACACGCACATATATATATATATATATATATATATATATATATATATATATATATATACATACACACACACACACACACACATATATATATATATATATATATATAGAGTATATATCATGAAAAAATGTGATTAATATTCAAGAGTGAGATACACAAATGGGAAAACATAAACTTTCAATATTTTATGCATAATTCTGTATATGAAGGCCACTGTGACATTTATGTTGATATATAGAAAACATGAGACAATTGCAATTCTTCCCATCATAATACAAAAGCTGAAATACTTAAGAGTTTAAATAGATCCTTCTAATGGTTTACAGGCTACAGTCATATCCCACAGGAGAAATGATCCAGTTATTTATTCTCTGCATGGTTGTGAAGATTACAGAATTGACAAGTATTGAAAAAAAAAAATATATATATATATATATATATATATATGTGTGTGTGTGTGTGTGTGTGTGTGTGTGTGTGTGTGTGTGTGTGTGTGTGTGTGTGTATAGGGCAGTTAAACAACCAGCTATGCTGACATCCAAAATATTGAAGTTATTATATCAAATCAACCAAAGTTGGCAAGTCCTGTGCATGATCTGAGGATTACCCTGGAGTGGAGTACTCCAAATGCAAGTGGTTTTGTGTGTGGGGGAGTCTAGCTTCCCCCTGCACCCTCTCTCACCCTTGACTAATTATACATACTAACTCAGAGATTGCAGAATTCCTGGGGAAAGGGAATATTTCCCTACCTGTTGATTGTTGATCTCACACATCTGTCGGCCATCTGTTTGCATCAACCAAATAGTGCTGACCAGACTGATGTTGATGTAGCTGGTCATTTGGCCCAATACCTACAACCTATATACATACATATATATATATATATATATATATATATATATATATATATATATATATATATATATATATATATATATATATATATAGATCCCCTACAGAAGGCAGATAGCTCACAACACCCACATCGCCGACACCAAAAGCCCCACACACGAAATACCGATGACAGCGCTACTGAGAAAAAAGGAAAATAACATTTCCTTTTTTCTGCTAGCAGTGGGGGGCTACACCCCCCTGCACCACCCGTGTGGGGTTCCGCCCCCCCACACCCCCATAACTTTAATATACCAACTCCGAGATTGCACTACAGTGCAGGAATGCAAATATTTCCATTCCGCACTATGGAGACTTATCGTTTTCAAATTGTCTGTATTTTGTGTGTCGGGCGGGTTTTGGTGTTGTGAGCTGTCGGTCTTCTGTAGGGGACCCATATATATATATGTGTGTGTGTGTGTGTGTGTGTGTGTGTGTGTGTATATATATATATATATATATATATATATATATATAGAGAGAGAGAGAGAGGCATGAATTACATTCACAACATTTAGACAAACAGTTTTACCGGAAAGATCTGCTTGATCTGTTTGGAGTAACACTTTCTTAAAGTGATGATGTGTTTTATAATGTGTTTTATGCAGTTTTTCTGCAGCTTATTGTACAATCTTCAAATGTGTTATGTAATACTAGATTCCAGAGTCCAGTGATAGCTACCTCAACAGTGAAAACTAAGCAAAGAATTTCAAGTAGACCAGGATAAGACTTTGCATGAAAGACTACTCACAAGCTACAGAAACAGAATATCATGACAGCTTCTGAAGCTTTTCCAAAGAAATTAAAATTTCTAACTGTGATTTTTATAGTAAAGAATCACTTTACTTTTTTCTGATGAGGAATAAAGTGGCACATTAATCTCCCTTCATTAATTCACTAGAAGGGCTGCAGAATATATTTTTCTAATTTTGCTAGAACTATACTGGTCAAAATTTAAATTATCTATAATTATCCCCAGATCTTAAATTATGACATTTTTTAATGATTTAATTGTTTATTCTGTAATCAAAATTGGTATATGTATTGCCAAGTCTCACAGCCTTAAGGGCCATTGTTGTTATTGCACCAGGTATGCATTTTTGAAAACTGTCTTGGAGAAGTTTAGCATCTGTTATTAAAATGATTACGTTGCCTAAATTGTAGTCATCAGCATTTCAGTTATCCAGGGTGCATTTCCCACTTTAATTACTGAGAAGAATTGTTTAAAAAAGAAGTTGACTCAGTAGAGAGCCTTGTGAGGCACCACTGTTTACGTCACTGGAATGCAAAGGTAACCAGACCACTGTCATTTGCATTCTCCACCATATTTAATGTACATACTGATATTTAATTGTTCAGTTTGTCAGTTATTTCCTAATGTGGAACAGTGTCTGATGCCTTCATAAACTCATCATCTCCATGTCACAGATGAATGAAATCTTGATTGTGACCCAGATAACTAATGTCAATTAGTGCTGAAGGAGGCAACCACAAATGGTGCAAGTGAGTGATTGATGCTGGCTCAACTCTCCTGGTAAGAGAAATGTAGTCAGGCTTACTCCTGTACTAACACCTTCAAGATGCTGGGAGCTAAGAGCAGGTTAGCCAGCAATACTGTGTGGTTAACAGAAGTGTGTGCACCAAATACAAAACTCTGTGGTGAGCTGGACATGACTGGTGGCCTTTGTTTGGGAGGTTGCTATTGTGGCTATTTTTGTCATCTGCCACTGAGTAGGTGTATACAGCAAATGTCCTTTGTGGCTGACTGGATGATGTCCCCCTGAAGGCATTTGCCTCTGCATGCTCCTTGTGTTATGTGCAGCTATATTTGGTGGATGCAGACATAAAGAAAGAAAAGCATATAAAAATGCCTTAACATGATCAAGGAAAGCAATGTGCACTGTTACTCATTCACCAAAGTGCTACTATTATCTTGTGAAACAATGATACAAGAGTCAGAAGGCATTCTGTCTCTTAACTAAGCCATACTATTTTATCTATAAGAGAAGTATGTCACTTGAGTCATTTTACAGAAGTTCCATTATGACTTTCTCTGTGTTTTTTCATGGAATACTTGTCAGGTTAATGGGTCTAAAATTATTTGGGTTTGCTGTGACTCCTATCGCCCCGCACCCTTTGTGAAGTTGTTCTACTGCAGCTTGCCAGCATAGGTCAGTAGGGCTACTATGAAAATCTCATGTGCATTTTTGCCAAATTGAAATTTATTGAAGTGATAACATTGAATGTTTTTATCTCGTGGTCGAGTGGGCGTTCGAAAGACATGCGTTGAATGGGCGTGCCTTCGTTGAAGGTTGGGCGTCGGGCTGGCAACTTGACACCATAGAAACCAACTGCCAATCATTAGCGGACCGGAGTTCCACTGTGGCGACCCCTAACTGGGAAAAGCCGAAAAGACAAACAAACATTATATGTCAAATGAAGAATGTTAAATATATCTTTTTCCTTTAATTTCTCTTTTGGGTTTCTAATACCATGATGGGATTGGACCCCATTTCTAAGCCAGGGTATGACTAGAGTTCATGAAATTAATATTGTTTCAGTCTTTATTGTTGGCCAAGACAGCTCTTCTCAGCACCCATAAAGAGCCCAGCACTGCCTCCTTTTTAAATTCATATCCAGTTATATGTATTGGTAGCATGTCTAACTATGACTGTAAATTCTTATTTATTAGATCCGTTGCTCCTACTACTATTGGAATTCCCTGGTTATCTTTCTTCCACACTGCTCTCATTTCTGCCTGCAAATCCTGATATTGTATGACTTTGTGTCTCTCTGTACATGAGACACCGTAATTTCTAGGTGTAGCAATTTCGGTCATCAATACTGCTTTCATCTTTTTCATGGACTAATATATCTGGTTTTCTTGCATCTCTTTTTTGAACTGTTGGTAATAGGTGATCTCATGTCATGTACACGTCATCATTCTCTATAATGCTTTGTGATTCATATTTCCACTGCTTCTCAGCTACTTCGATGTTGTAGTGTTTGTACAATCCCCAGTGCAACAGTCGACACATTATTGTGCCTTTCAGTATAAAGGCCTTTTGCCACGAGTGTATCACACCCAGCAAGAAGATATGGAACTGTTTACAATTCTTTTCTGTTCCTCCCACCTGTTCAATGGATGTTGTAAACCATTGTGTATGTAATTCACTGTCCTGGATCGCTATTGTTAATGTTTAATCTTTTGGTGTCACTTCACCTCTCCTTAATCATTCCTGTGTCAAATCTTGGTCACCATGCGGTTGTTCCAGGAGGTCTCTGTACTTGCCACTACACTTATGAATTATCCGCATTTCTTTCCTTCCTATCTGATCCTTTTATTTATATTCTTTATGTTTTTTGGCACATTCAGTTGCTGTCTGATTTTTATCTACTTCTGGTTTGATTTCATTTTCTGCTTGACACCAAACTGCTTCTGCTAAACTAAACAAATATGTCATCTTACACCTCTTGTCCTCATTTTTTTAAAACGTGCACTATGTTTGGATCTGATGAGGTCAGCAGACATGTATGCAGTCCCACAATGAAATATTTATACGTGTAATCAATTTTGAGAAGGCCCATACCTTCTTCAGTGCGAGGAATATATACTCTTGCCATACCCTGATTTTTTTTACTTTTTTTACATATCATTTGATAAGAACAAATCATTTTTCTCATTTTCCTTTCCAACTGATGCAATAATTTTTGGAGCTAGTTGATGACCCCAAAACTGTAAGTTAGAACAAGATGAACAAATTGGTTTATAACTTGGACTTTAAACCTTGATGTCAAGGCAGTTTTCAATATTAGTAATAGTTGTCTGATATATTCCTTACTGAGCTTTATTCACATTTGCTGATTTTTTTTTTTATTTCTGATCCTCCATCTATTCCCAAATATTTCTACACTCTATCTTGCTCAAGTTACTTTATATTACATTCCTGTCCCAGGTTGATATGTTCTTGGTGCTGCAGCTTTCCTGTTTTAAATGTTGCTTTTGCATATTTATCAAGACCAAATGTCATTCTTATGTTAAGTTAAAAAGTTTTAACCATTTGTAGTTGTGCTTTCAGCTCACCATCTGATGAACTATAGAGTTTTAAGTCATCCACAAAAAAGTCAATGAAAAATCCTTAAACAAGGTTGTTTTTTGGGAGGCAAATTGTAACCATAATCTACATTTGTTAGGCAAACAGCTTTAATGGGTTAAAGGCGAGGCAAAAGAGCAGTGGTGACAAATAGTCTCCATGGAATATCCCCCATTTAAATGTTTATCCTTGAGATAATAATTTGCTTTTTGTCATGGTTTAAGTGCAAAGTGGTTTGTCGCTGCTTCCTAGTGTATTCAAGTATGCTGATATTATTTTTTTTGTCTGTAATTAGGTAGATATCTTGCAAAAAAGTTGTTATATAACAGAAATATGTTTACATTTTCTAACTATTGACATTGAAATTATTAAAATGGATTGCTAGTACATGATTCCCATTACTTGCATGTCTTTCTGAGCAAGTGTTATTAGAATTTGTCACGTATTTAAAAAAACATACTGTTTTGTGTAAGAAATATGTTATAATACGTGGGACGTGGCTGCTTAAGTCTGAGTACATCAGCATAGTTAATGTTACTACATTGATGTCTAATATGTTGCTGCAAATCCTAGTTAGAAAGTATTATTTCATGTGTGCATTGTTTATCAGTGTTATCATTAAATGTATTTCAAAGTCATATACTAAAGTTGTTGTTTCATTGGAAAAATTGCTTGCATGTTTTGCAAAATGTGCAACATGTAAAGTTGTATCCATGTCTTCAGAATGCCTTTTCCATATGTTTGTATGGTGGAATGACCATGTAACATAATGTTTGCAGATATTTCAGTCAAGGCTCCGTTGTGTGATAATTCATCATAGAATCAAGGTCCAGGAATCATTGCACAGAGTTATGAGGTGTTACCTTCACAGAATGGTAGGGCTCGTCCAAATATTGAAGGATACTTGTACAATTTTAAAAAGAATTACAGTGACAGAGATTATTGTTATCGCCAAATTAAATGTAAAGAGAAGCGTAAAGGAAGGCATGTGGCAAATGGAAAGAATGACCAAGAAATTCTTAAGAATAAATCTCACCATCATGCACCCAACACCATGGTACAGAATGTAATTTGTGTATGAAATCCTATTAATTGTAGGCCTGCAGAGTGATCAGATGAGCCCTGTTAGATTACCACTGAAGTAATGGCTTCTACGTAAGCTGAACTTGTAACACACATGCCGCACACCAAAGCCCTTCAGCAGTCAGTGCAATGTATTAGAAAGATTAATCAGAATGTTAGCTCATCATCATTAAATAATGTTTTCAACATCTCTTCTGAGCATGTACCATTGAAGGAGGAAACATTTATACTACTACTATATGGTGTTAATGATGTAGCCACTATTCATGCTGTTATCCTTACAACTCAGTGCAACATGTTCAGTTTGTGTGCATTGAAATACATTACTGTGACTGCAACAATCCCATTGCAGGCTGATCATTGTAAGTAAATATCCACAATCCATGGAGTGACAAGCAGTGTCAAAGAAGAGTCACTCAACTGACGTACAAAATTTTATCAACCAAATGTGAAGGCACTTCACACATTTTCTGGAAAACTCTCATGGATATTTTGTAAAACCCTTAATTTGCATTTCACTCCAGGGTTATTAATCTGTGATTTTGAAAACATTGCTATCAATAAGTGTGCCTTCCTTAATGTGAAAGCAAATGGATGTTGGATCCACCTAAGCCAGATCATTTGGCAGCAGATATGAAAACTTTGGAAGAGACACTGAATTTGCGTTTCCTGTAAACAATATCATCATTAGCTTCTGTGAACCCTGACTATAACTTAGAAATGTTGAAAAATATTAGATCAGACATGCCAGACTCAGATGCAGGGTCATGTAACTTGTTTTATTCAAACTACATCAGTGGGTGTTTGTACAGATATGGCACCAGAAAAAACTTGTAGATATCCTCGTTTTAAGTTGTCCTTCTGGAATCAGTGTGACAGCTGTACTCTTGGCTACCTAAGAAGCCAGAAATGCATAGAGGGTTGGCATTGCAGAATGTGCACCTTGATGGGAAGAGCAATTATATTTGTGTCATATTTATTTAATGATAAAGGTGGAACAAAACCACATAACTGACATTAGAATTTAGCTAAAATATTTGGTTGCCTTCATTTCCTAAAATAGGCATTTAATTGACAAAGAACTCCATTTTGTAAGACTCTTTGACGGATGAGATGAGTTTTCCCAGTGTGCTGTGTTAGAAAGTGTATCACATACTGTAGCTTTAGATGTAGGATATATATTACACAGTGTGCCTAACAAGTAAGCATTTAAATGATGCATATGTCTGAAAATTATTTTTCTGCCATGCAATATACTATTGTTTAGCAACACCTTAATGAATTCACTATAAAGTCAATGTATTGAATCTTACATTGCCTGCTGATAATACTTCCTGCATCACTTTTGTTCACACTACCTATCCTTTGTTGAAAAGGAAAATATTAGTAAGCAGTAAACACATGAACTAACTTAAATTTTGCCAGTGTTTTTGGTGCCTTTTTTAAGTGTATAAAAGGAAGGAATAGAGCTCACATTGTTTCTGATGAAGTTCATTTTCAATTTGAATGAAAGCACTCAGTGCTTTTGTAATTAAAGATTCTGTTGTGTTCTGGTGCAGTGTTTTTTTAATTTTATTTTGTACGGTGATCGTGGTTTTGGGTATTTTGGTTGTTTCAGTTTACTACAGACACCGGAATGTCACAGACAGTTGTTTTCTGGCTTGGAAGCCATCTCCACTTCAGTCACAACAAAACACTGGTGTATCTTACTGTTTTGATAGAATGTATGGCTCAGCTTAGGGGCCGTGTGGACTCTCTGGTTGCAGCATCTGGCAGCATTACTAATGGAACAAGGACGGCAGACAATGGCAGATCCAGTACAGGTACGGAAAAAAGTTTAATCTTATGCTGTGGTATGTGCCAAAAGTTTGAACAGTAATTTTATTGATACAAATGCTGCCTCTAGTTCTAGGGGAAGCTTCAACATTCAAGATTGGTTTACCCTAAAAAATTTGTTTAATGAAGTAGTAGTCCAGAGGTGTGAGATGAGCAATAGACAGTTTGATGATCATGAACTTATGTATGAAGCAATAATTAACAAATCTGAATCATTACTGACAAGTTTAAATCAATACAGTTGGACAGTTCTTTTCTCAACTATAATATTACTAACAAGCGAGTATCCAAAGGCTTATGCATTTGAAATACCCCACTGGGTTCATCCATGGGTCCCTGTTGCATTCTGAACTTGTGGAATTTTTCTACTGTATAGGTATTGAATATATGAATATTATTGTCTGGGATAATCTGAGGTGGCTTAGCCAGCTAGAGGAGGAAATTCATAATCTTGATTCCAAGATACAGAAAGATGTATTGTTCAAGCTTTGATTTGAGGAATTCCAGTCTATTCTAAAAAAGGTGTCGGAACGTGAGACAGCTTCCTTTAAAATGAAACCGGGAAAGATTCTCAGAGACATTAATGACTACAAGAACAACAAAGTCTACCTTACTGCATGTGGTGGGGGAGAACCAAAGGCTAATAGTGATGCAGCATCTGATAATGATCTGGGCTAAGTCAGTGGTAATATCCCCTGTAGATCTAAGAGGTTAGAGGATAGAAGGGAGAGACAAACCAATCAACCCTTTAGCCTCAAAGAAGGACACTGCCAACCTTTTTATTTGGAGAACCAACCACAGGAACAGATGGTTTTGGAAGTAATCCTCCCGGAATCTCTAGTGAAGGAAAAATAAGGTACTGATTTTGTTTTTAACTTTGGAGGCTGTGAGATATACAATTTTCCCCATGTAACATCACTCATACCTTTGGAACTTTATTTCAAAAAGATTTTAAATATGTGCTTCTAGCCAACCCAATATGGTAGATTTATTGACTGAGCTCAAACTGTTTACCAGGAAGCTGAACTTGCAATGTATTCTGCCACATAATTACCAAAGCTCTTCAAGTTTTGGTCTAAAAAGAATTATCACTTTCAACCCACTCCTCTTACCTAGCATTCACTTATTCAAACAGTGATAAGAGAAAAGTGTGAGGGAATAATGTTATAACAGAAAACCCACATTATACAATCTTACTCCTGAGGAGAGGGAACAGATATACAAATTGGCCAATGATAAATGTTTGCGCATTTTGAAATCTGATAAAGGTGGGGGAATGGTCATAATGGACAAACATTGTTATTCCTCCAAAATGTTGGATTATTTACATAATGGACATTTTTTATTGAGGTTTTATGGAATGAAATCAACATTGCTTACCACAGTACTGATTTGAATTTGGAGGATCTTTTCATGACGTTTGATTTACCTATGACCACTAGGAAATTTTTAGTAGAGAATAAGCCTAGGATTTCAGCAGTGTTTAGAATTCCTAGGATCCATACATTGATGTCTGACCCATCTTAAGATCCATTGTAGCGCCTTCTGGGTCTAGAATGGAACCTTTAACCAAATGTGTGGACTTTAAGCTTAAATCATTTACAGTGGAAAAGCAACATATACTAAAGGACTCTTGGCATTTTCTTGAGATTATGTCTAAAGGCATGTTTTTGCCTGAAGCCCTCTTTGTTAGACATTAAAGATTTATTTTCTGTCATCCCCTATGAGGAAGGGTTGGACTGATTTCATCAAGCTATGGTCATGGGCATAGGTTTGAGTGATACTGAAGTTAGGTTGATCCTTCAGTGTATGGAGCTTGTGCTGACTAACAACCTTGTATACTATGAAGGTGACTATTAAAAACAATACAGAGGCATGGCCATGGAGGCAACATGGTTTTATGGTTCTGGGAAACCTCCATGGTTTTATGTTCACCTTTTTCATCTATGATTGGAGTTTATCTCAGGTACCTGGATGATATATTTATTTTATGGAAGGACAGTTCAGAAGAATTGAAGTCTTTTATGGACTTCTCAAACCTCTCCACCAACTTCATAGAATTTACTGACCATGGAACACATATTCTATTAATTTTCTTGGCATCACATTGCACAAAAATTTAGAAGAACAAAGATAGGAGTCCAATGTTTTCAGAAAAAAAAACTTTTTCAAAACATATTTGCATTTCAGTAGTTAACACCCTGCATGGCAGAAAAAGAATTTTGTGAGAAGTCAACTGATTAGGCTTAGTAGATTAATTTTTGATGACACCAACTTCCAAGTTGAAGCTATCAAACTTTGTGAAATGTTCAAAAGCAGGGGCTACCCAGAAGGCATGTTGGACGATATTAGTAGTTTTGTTATAGAGCACAGAAATTCGTGATATGGCTCCATTATAGGACAACTTGGATCCATGATGGGTAAGAACAAAAACAAGGATAAAAGTCTGGATAACCCTTCACAGGTGTTGGTCCTGCAATACAGCAAAGACATCCATTCTTTGAAAAATTCCATCAATGCGCACTGCAGTACTGTTTTCGGATGCCTCGGGTTAACCAACAGGTTGGGGCAACAATCTCTATTTGTTTTTAAAAATAACAAAAAATTTAAAACCATCCTAGAAGCAGGCAGGAGGTATGAAAATGTTTTTACCAAAGGTTGGGGCATGAAGCGGTGCGGAACCTGCAAACAATGTAGATTTATTTTTGCAGTTTTTCTGTGGAAGGTTTTCTTAGCTTGATTACAGGCAAGGGCAGATTGGACTGCAATACTAAGAGTGTTGTATATATAGCCTTCTGTCTATCTTGTTCAGCATTCTATGTAGGAAAGACTATTGGACCTTTTTGGACAAGAATTTAAAGCACGTGTATGCAATTGGTAAAGCCAACTCTTATAATGCCCTTTACAAGCATTCTTTGGTGTGCAAGGACTTTAAGAAATTTGGCCTTACCATTTAAAAGGTGGAATGCCTGGAAAGGGGTGGTGATTGGGAAAGCTTTGTTGAGAAGAGGGAGCTTTGCTGGCAACGTTTATTAAATACCACTGCGTCATCAGATATTAATGACATAATATCTATCAATCACTTTAAAACGTATTAAACCAAATAACTGATAAAAATAAAAATAATAAACTCCAAGAGGCAGGATGGAAAAATGTTTGGCATGCAATTTCTGTGATTTAATCTATGAAGAAGTCAGTGAAATTGTTATTAATGATGTAAAAATATATATCAACAAGGTTTACACATGCAAATCAAAGTTTGTTGTTTATCTAATTGTATGTCAGTCTTGCAATGCATTCTATGTTGGCCGTACTAGTTCAAAAGAATGTATGAACATAAAAGAGCTGTGGAAACTGGCAATGAAGCTAATGCTTTAGGTAAACATTCTAAAATGGGGGGCTGTAAAATCAATTTTAAATTTTTGGTTTTGGGAAATATTGCTGACTATGAGACCAAGCTGAATACTGAGGAGGAGTTAGAATGGTTGGAATATACATGGCAGGTTAAGTTGAATGCCTGCTATCCCCCTGGACTAAACAACAGAGAAGATTTTGTAGTCTATTTGAGAAATAAAGGGTTAAGACATTAATTGGGAATGTCATGTGATGATAGCTTTTAGTATTTAATGAATGAAGTGAGAAATTTTAATTCAGTCTGAAGAAGTCTCGTGTATGAATAGATGAAAGTGCTTACTGGATTTTTACTGAATTGCTGCATTAAAGCACAGTTTGGTTTATCACCGAGTTTATTATTTTTATAATATCTATCAAGCCTATTTTGAAAATTAAGCCAGACTGCCTGTCATAGGACTTATATAATCAATTTTTTCTAAAATGTTTTTAAATTGTTCAATTGATGATGCAAACTATTTCATGTTTTTACTGTTTATTAATTCTTAATGCATCTGCTGTTAAGGTTTTTTTATACAATATTTACTTCTTTATTTAATGGTATTGGTGTTTAGCGTGCATATATATTTGATGCAGGAAGTTTGGGAATAGTAGTGGTATTTTAATGTGTGCATATCTTTAAATATTGCTAGTATTTATTGGCATCTTTTTTAAGTGTATAAAAGGAAGGAAATAGAGATCACATTGTTTCTGATGAAGTTCTTTTCAATTGGAATGAAAGTGCTCAAAAATTTCTGGAAGTAAAGACTATGTTGTGTTCTGGTGCAGCCTTTTTAAATTTTATTTCAGTTAAACAAGTACGCTGATGGTGATTTTGGGTATTTACGTTTTTAATTTACATATGTATAGAAAAGACACTTGTTTGTCTTTTCTGCTTTTTCCGGTTAGGGGTCGCCACAGCGGAACTCCGGTCTGCTAATGATTGGCAGTAGATTTTTATAGTGCCGAGTTGCCAGCCCGACTCCCAACCTTCAGCGAAGGCACGCCCATTCACACATGTCTTTCGGTGGCTACTCGACCACGGGGAGGACATGCAGAAAAGACACTATGAAGACAAAATAAATTTCACGCTCAGTATTTGTGCTCCTCAGAGAAAGAGGTAAAGCCCATCAGGTGCAAAACACATCCATTGACTGATTGCACACCTCACTCCAGGAAGACAGGCACTGAATCCCCATACATATAACACTCTCTTCTTAACTACTGAATGAATGGAAAAATGTTGCCGTGATGTGTAGATGCTGTATGAAACGATAGGAACAGTTTGCTAAACAAATGTGTTTTTTCATGCTTGCTAGGATGTTTCATAATCCTACCATATCTTGATGCATAGCTAAAAAGGACTTCCTTTTCATGTTCATTTTGATATGGCCAATGTTCATATCAAAACTGCCCTTAATCCTGTTAGACCTAGTTGAGTTCTTCTTAATCTTGGCCACAGATAGGCATGACACTGTCTTGATCTCCTTGCAAAGTCAAGTGAGTTATGCATCTGCTCTTATGGTCTTTGATATTTGCCAGGATTTCATTTTAACCCAAGGTATTTTGTTTTTGTGGGCTCTCCCCTCTGCAGTATTAGTTAACTGGACATGTTTAATTTGCAGTGTCACATGTATAAGGTTTTGGTATAGTACAACCTATTGCTTCCTGAAGTACAGGTGAGGCTTTTGTAGGTGCATTCTTAAAAATCTGTACATTTGTTGTGGTTGGTCTTTGTGTGTGTGTGTGTGTGTGTGTGTGTGTGTGTGTGTGTGTGTGTGTGTGTGTGTGTGTGTGTGTGCGTGTGTGTGTGTGTGCATCTGTGAGTTTGTGTTTATGGGGTAGTTGCTTACAGTTTAGCCTCAGTATTCTGATGTACTTATATTTCACACAGAGATATAAAATAATATATGAGCATAGTTTCTATGAAAATAAAAGAGCTCTTCTCATAGCCTTATCCTGGTCGAATGGGGACGTAGGCAGGATAATGGATCACCCCCCCCCAGCAGCCATTCCAGTGTCCCATTAATTGGCATTTTCTCCCCAGTTACCATAAAAACTGTTCAAACTCGTCAGTTTGCATACTATTTTCTTATTTACTTCTACAGTGATTACAGATATTTGGATTTAATTTAAACCTTTTATTTCAAATTTTATAGCACAAACACTGATAGCCATTTGCTAAACAGAACAATACAATCTTACAATGAGACTTAGTATGAGTAACAGCAAAATTCTCTGCCCTTGAAATTCACATTAATTAAAACTGCCTTGAAACCTACATTCAAAGAAAATGCATCTGGCCAGTGGTAGATAAACCCTGGGATTCATGAAGCTCGGCGCAAGGCCGGCGTAAGGCCTGCGCCGGCGGTGCATGGAATATCCGGCGCAGTAGCGCCATATACATATTAATGAGAGAGCACCGGAATCACAGACACGTGCGTAGTGTACGTGAGCGAGCCCAGGTAGGATGCGTCTGGAGGCGTGTCTAAGCCGGCATGAGGTGAGCAACCTAATGTGCTGACAGCCACGGTCCGCCCACAATAGTAATGGCAGCAGCCAGGTCCTGTGCAGAATGAAACGCACGTACAGTATGCAACATAGTCCCCGCCCCAAATTAACGGAGAAGCAAATAGAAGCCACGAAGGCATAAGTGTACCCTCCCAAGGAGCAAAGGATACGCATAAGACCGCGTTCGTCCCACAATGCACTGTCAGTGTTTACACTCAGAGAAGGTGTACAGCCGCATGTCAGCGCGCCGCACCGACATAGGAGCAGCGACTAAGGTCACCACCTGTCCCACTTTGGTTGGGGCAGTCACTCCATGGACAGTTGTGTCCCAAAAAAACGTATTAGAAATGGCTGATGTGCTACGATTGTAGGACACAATGATATCCCGTATTTAATGTAATGGTAGCATGAATTGGTTATTTCTGTAACAGAAATACCTAAATGACACAAAAAACAGAATAAGCAAGGAAATTGCCACAATAATAAGCATATTATTTAGGCAAGCAAGTGAATTTCCATGCTATATAGTGACCGTTTGTATGTGTCGGCCTGTAAAGTCAGATGTGAGTCCCGGAAATATCCCAGATCGGAAAATGGAAAAGGTGGAAACCCCAGTAGCGACATGGGCATGGTCACCAGGGTTACCTGCTGTCCCAATGTGCCATGGACAGTCCCTGATTGGACAGTCGTGTCCCTGCAACAATCGTAAAATGGAAAATGACCTCCGATCCTGCCACGCAAATTCCGCAATATACATGTAAATAGTAGCATAAAACATATACATTACGATATGGAACACAGACATGGCATAAGAAAATAAATAAGGAACCCAAACGCTTACAGAATAAGCTCATAGTATGGCAAACAAGTGAAGTTCTGTCAACTGCACTAGCCCTGGGTATGTGTAGTCCTGCAAATTTCGGTGCCACATAACATGCCCCACTATGGGCATTGGAAAAGGTGCCAACCATAATGGTCACAAGCAGTAGTGACAGTACATAGCCGGGTAGCTGTGCTGACATAACAACAGTAAGGAAGCAAGATACCTCAAACACAGGCAAACATGTGCATAGCAACATATCCCAGACCCAGCAACGTCTCTGTTGCATACACTGGATGGTGTATGATGAAGTGTAATATCCAGAAGCAGAACCCATGCATTCGGATGTACTACACAATAGCCTCATTGTACATGTCAGTCACACCCATGTATACCCCTGCACCCAAACCTGCTAGCATCCGTGTGCAGCTATACAACCACACACAATGTGCATACCTGAACTGTGGTAAGATGTTTGTGTTAGGCAATGCCACGCTGGCAAATACGTACCCCACATGTCACCAACCCACCGCAGGTACAGATATGTAAATGGCTGCATGTGAATGTGTCAGCAGAATGTGTACATCTGGCATGTAGTATGTACCCGCCCAAACCATCTAGGTTTGCATACGACACGGTGCACATAACTGTACACATGTGGACAAGTCGGTCGTTGGACCACCGCATCGATGATTATCTTTGCAGTGAAGTCGATCACATATAGCGGAACAGGTGCCTACCAAACAGGACGCCCTAACAGGGTGCTACAGGGA